>NC_069713.1:5962317-5964817 GCF_027358585.1 Pangasianodon hypophthalmus
CAGGACAGAGGAGTTCACGCTTTCTGGTTTCTCTGTAACATGACAAACTGCTTTTTTTTGTCTTATAATGTCAAGAGATAGAAACAGAGAGGTGGATGAGGGAACGTAAGGGAACTCAACGTAAGTGAAAACAGGAACTAACTTGTTATTAAATGCAACTATAAACAGATAAAAAGTATGACATGGTATGACTGTGGCCCTAATCTTGCACATGTCCTCCGAATCTTCTCCTGAACATGGCTTTGTGTGAGTCCGGGTTTGGTGCTTGGACCCCTAATGAAAGTTGCAGCTTTGGTGTTACAAAGTGCTGACACTGGAGACTCCTTCCATAAATGTTGAATAAACTTCTCCTTACACAAAACTTCATCGTATTAGCAATTATACACATTTTTAACACATTTTTTCTGTGTAAATTGTTACTATAGACACAATTATATAGATGCTATACAGTCAGAAGTGAGAATACAACAGCGCCGTGGTATAAATTCAGGTAACTGTTTCTCAGGAACCGGAAATCAGATTGAGCTGAAATTTGGTGTACTGCATCTTTGTGCTAAACCCTAACTAGTTTTCTAATGCTGACCTGATAACATGGCCACCATCGTCAGCAGCCAATAAACTTTCAGCACCCATTTGGCAGGGGTAGGATTGAGCTACCATCACATAACTATTTGCCAGAAGTGCTTGGACCCTGCAGATTATTGCTTGAAGACTCTAGATTTAGCACTCAGTTCCTGTGTAAAAGTTCATGTCTGAACGCATGCTAACATGTGTTGGTTAATTCCGCACCCTCTCCGTGTCTGTGTGTATCAGGAGCTGATCTCTGGCAGAACGGTGCCGATGTGTCGGTGGACTACAGCTCTACAGACTCGCTCACCAGATGGGACTCGTACCAGGACGTCTGCAATGGGGAAGGTAACGTTCAAAACGAAATAGACACAAAGTAAAACCAGGATCTGAAATGACTTACTGCTTTGAGTTTAGTGCAGTATTTATTGCCAAACTGCTACTGGGGCAACGATGTGTCTTGCGTAATCTTGCAAAAGCTTCCTAACTTCCTAAAGCTTGGCATGGCATCGCGTCATTTCCGAATTGTCTTGATAGAAATGACGTATTTATGCTGACATGGCTTGGATCTCGTATAACTTTGAACGTTTTTGAGATGTGTGTGTGTGCGCGTGTGTGTGTGTGTGTACGTGTTGGGGTAGGGGGTGGTTCTGGATAGATCAGCATCTCTGAGCCTCTATAATAAATCGTACAGGTTACACTGAGGGACATCCTGTTGACGACATTAACACACACATCGTGTGCACACATGTCTCAGAGTGAGAAGGTAGACCCCCCCACACACACACACACACACACGCGCACACACACACACTCTCATACACACACACACGTGAGTCGTCTGATAAATCCGTTTCCACTCCGCTGTGTAACGCGTCTCATTAAGGACACTTCCCAGAATGCTCGTTAGATGGAGATGATGAGCGATGGCTACTCAGGGATGTGAGATGGAGAAGTAATCATGAACTTTACCTTGCTTTGTTTGGAAAAAATCTTCACTTGGGATCAGTTCAGCAGGAAATTATGCAGCTTGCTGGAGTCCTATCCACAGTGTATTCCCACCTCCAGCACAGTATTCCCCGGAATAGACGCCGGATCCTCCGGGACCCTCACCAGGATAAAACACTGGCTAAAGATGAATGATGATGATGATGATGATGATGATGAAGGTGATGAAGTAGCCTGAGGTTACATCCCAGTGTTCATTACTTCAGGTTATGGTTATGAAAGAAGACAATAGATGCACTTAACTCTCTTCTTTCTTTCTTTCTTTCTTTCTTTCTGTTTATCAATCCTTCCTTCCTTCCTTCGTTCCTGTCCTACTTTGTTTGTTTCTATTGCTGTTCTTTCTTTCTATTGCTGTTCTTTCATTCCTTCCATCCATCCATCCATCCTTCCTTCCTTCCTTCCTGTCCTGCTTTGTTTGTTTCTATTGCTGTTCTTTCTTTCTTTCTTTCTTTCTTTCTTTCTATTGCTGTTCTTTCATTCATTCTTTCTGTTCATCCATCCTTCCTTCCTTCATGGCTTGCTTTGTTTTTTTCTATTGCTGTTCTTTCTTTCTTTCTTTCTTTCTTCTCTATATTATTTTTATTATTATTATTATTATTATTATTATTCTGTCCTATATTCCTTCTTTTCTTCCTCCTTTTTTCTTTCTTTCAGTATAACTATGAGGTTTTAGACAAGGAGAGATAGTGGACATGTTTCTCAGGAACATTGTAATGTGTTCCGAATCTGGAAAAATAATAAACCTCAGCAGGACGGGGTGGCACGGGGAAAAATCGACACACGCTGTTGCTTAGAAATGCTGTTTTCTTCTTGTTGCAACAACAATCTCTCTCTCTCTCTCTCTCTCTCTCTCTCTCCTCTTTCATTCTTTCAGCCAGTGCATGTTTGTATGGTACTAAACACACAGGCTCTAACCAGACATGCC
>NC_069713.1:5972317-5989817 GCF_027358585.1 Pangasianodon hypophthalmus
AGATATGAAAAAAAAAACGCTCAGGGCATTCTTCCAAGATTCAGAAGTCTCAGAATTGCCCAGTTTTGCGACATGAAACTTACATGTAATCTAATTTAAACTTACACAAACTCAAAATTTATTACTGCAAAGTGTATCATTGTTAGTGGTTTTATCAATAGATGTCTTCTGGGTGAGAATGTTTAATATTTCTAAGGAACAAGGCCAGTTTGTTTGTTCTTTTAAAGGGTGAAAGAATTCTGATCATTGGTCTGCAGAGTGTATGGATGATTGTCACTTTGCCTTGTGGTATGGCCAGAATGTTTCCACTATTTGTCTGTCTCTAAGTGTCTTTAACCCAGCTGACCTCTTGAAGCGCTACATCTCTTCTCTCCCCCAGCTCCTCCCTTGCAGCCCCCGATCGCAACCCTGGACAAATTCTCACCTAAACGAAGCCAGGGCAGCACAGTCATCCTTAGCAGATCCAACCGCACCACATCTGTCACCTCCAGCCCCGAGCATAGTGATCACGCTCTTTCAGCCAGCAGTGACTCCGGTCTCTCGAGTGCTTCCCTTTGGACTGAGCGCTGCCCTGTGTCTGGTAGTAAGTCTGCTGGTCCCAGTGAGCAGGAGAAGGCAGAGCTGAATCGCCTGCTGAGTGGATTTGGGCTCAATGAGCCTCGGACAGATGATGGAATGGAGCTGACCTCAGCCTCTCAGGGAGTCCTCCATCACCCAGTGCAGGTCCATATGAACGGCAACTCCCGGCCAAAAGAGCGAGAAACGGATATCCTGGATGACGAGGTCCTGATGTCGGGCCACGACCTGCGCAGTGTGGACAGTCTAGGGACTCTCTCTTCATCATACCACAAGAGCAGCCAAAACTCTCTGCTCTCTGATGGCTTCTGTAGCCCTGGCGTGATTGAGGATGTCCCACATCATGGCCCAGCAGCCATGGAAGAATATGAGCGAGCATACGCTGAGACACGGAGAAACTGCCTTGCCAAGAGAACTGTCTCTGTTCCTGTCACCGCCACTTCCAGCACAGCTTCCAGGGGGCAGCAATTCCGGCAGGGCAACTACTCCACTCAGACCTGGGTCCGCCAGCAGCAAATGGTAGCGGCCCCTCACTACTCCTACCTGCCTGAGGAAAGTGGAGTAGAGGAGAACTTCCATGGGGAGAAGCAAGAGATTTCACCCAAAATGATCATTAGTGATCAAAACCACACTGCTCTGACCCCAAAGGTATCGCCAAGCCAGGAGACGGAGAAAAATCATGACGAGGAGTTTAACTCGCTCACAGTGGACATCGACAACTCCATCGACCAGCTTAACCAGTTGATCCTGGATTTGGACCCTACATTTGTGCCCATCCCAACACGGACCAATTCGGTTAAAAGAAATGGAGGGTCCACGGCTATGACTTCTACTTGTAACAACAAGGGCTTGACGCTCAGACTCAATGAGAACCACAGGAATCAGCAGACAGGTAAGATGGAGAAAAGATTTTAAAAGCTGTAAGATCTGATTTTGGCTTCTGGGTTGGATTCAGTCACTGAGATGTGAAGTTGAATAGTCCCAACATTTTAACACAACCTAAGAGTCAAAATCCAGTATGCCAAATCCTTGCACTCTTTCTGGTGGTGGGTTTTGGTGGTGGTGGTGCGACAACCTATGAATCAAAATCCAATGTAACTACATCTGGTAAACATTACTGTACTCTTTCTGGTGGTGGGTTTGCTGGTGGTGCTACAACCTACGAATCAAAATCCAATTTGACGACACCTGGTTAACATTTCTGTACTCTTTCTGGTGGTGGGTTTGGTGGTAGTGCTGTTTTTGAACATTTTGAAGCAAGGACCTAGATGGAGGAAAGACCTCAGAATATGTTTATGAGGAAAGAAAAATCAACATTTATATCATGTTAGTGAAAGATTCTGTATGATAGTTTCCTAAATCCGGGTGGGAACCCTTGGGGATATGTCAAGGAATGTAGGAAGTAAAGTACGGAAGGAAGAAAGGAAAGAAGAAACTATAGTGGTAGTACATAATATATAATGTACTAGCTTCTGTTCACAGGTGAGCCCTCCTGATAATTCAGTGAGAATTGTATCAGCTCTTGGTAATAATCTTGGTCCAAGGCTTGCGTTCACACTTAAGCTCTTGCTGATGAATTACCATTAAGTTCTCCTGATAAGATCCATGTTTTACAGGAGTTTAAATAAAACATGACAATGGAAATCATGGATTTTTGGTTAATTCTCCATTGATCTATGAGTATCATTGATCTGTGTGATACCAGTCCATTGTACACATTTCCAATGTAAATACTGCACATTTCACTGGGTTTGTCACCAACATTTAAAATTATAGTGTCACCTACTTGTTGCAGAAAAGTGTGAAGTCTTGCCAAGACAGAACATGGAATAAAGGCATTTATTAATGTGTATAGGGACCATTTTGGCACTTTTCATGCTTAACACCATTGTGCTATGCCTGACAAACAACATGGTTAAAGGAATTCAAAGCAGTTTTCACATAAATGGGAAATCAGAGCTCCTGGCAGAATCTTAGCTATGTGACAAGGTTTAGCTGTTTGGACTTGCCTTTACTCAGGTATCTGCTTCTTGGAGATCTTTTGTACATTCACTCTTATCAGCTCCTATTGGGGATAATCTTTAAGCCCTTATGGGCTGCAGAATGGACAGAATCCTTATTTCTTTAGATTCGACTTATTTATGTTGAAGTGTTTTCATGACAGATGTAAAAACATATTTCAGAAATTTGGTTGTGGTAGTGAAGGAGCACCAGTTTTCCATACTGAACTGCAGTAAATGATTATTATTTCCTTTAAATGGCACAGAAACATTAGAAGCATAATCCAGGAACTTTGCAGCTGGGATTGAATTTAGAGCAACAGGTAACATTTGTTCCCTTGAGGGTGTAAAGGAGAGATTTGACGAAAGAGCTGACAAGATGTCCTAGGAATTCTTTTGAAGTGAAAAGCCAATTCTACTGTACAAGCAAGACATGAAGACAAAAAAAATAAAGAAGACAAAAAAGAAAGATGAAAAGGAGTAGAGAAAATGGCGGGATCTTAAGGATGGGGTTTTGTGATATTGATCAAAGGCAAAACATGACTTTTGTATTAGCACACTATGCTAGTTGATTGATTATCAGCTCGCATTATCTTGGCATGTTTACAAAATGGTAGCCTTGAATGCTGCCTGTTTATCCAGCTGCTCGGGTGCAGAGGCATCGTGGGGGGCTCCTGTAGACTCGGACACACACCAAGAGCAAGACTCTGCTCTGGAATGTGAGAAATGTTCATGGACAATTAGAGACAGTAAAAGTTGTAATCAGATTGTTCACACCTAAACAGCAGAAATAGTTACACACGTTGGATTTACAAGATGTCAAAGGTCAATACAATTTCAGGGTTTTATTAGATGATATTTGAGCTGAACCTTTTTAAACCATTTTGATACTTCAAGGATTTGGACTTGTGGTTACCCTGTAACTTGAAGAAAATAAAAAAAAAAAGCATAAATGAAGTTAGAGAAAAACATTATGATTTCAGTACTCTTTGTGGTCCCAGTGTAACTTAAAGACAAAAACAAACAAACAAAAAACAAATGAAGTTTGACAAAATGTTTATAATTTCAGTACTCTTTCTGGTTATGCTGTAACCGAAAGACAAAACGAAACAAAACAAAACAAAATGAAGTTAGACAAAAACATTATGGTTTCAGTACTCTTTCTGGTTATGCTGTAACATGAAAAAGAAAAACAAAACAAAACAAAAGTGAAGTTAGACAAAAACATTATGGTTTCAGTACTCTTTCTGGTTATGCTGTAACATGAAAAAGAAAAACAAAACAAAACAAAAGTGAAGTTAGACAAAAACATTATGGTTTCAGTAACCTAAAGACAAAACATTATAGTTTCAGTAATGTTTCCGGTTATGCCATAACTTAAAGAAAAAAAAAATTGAAGTTAGACAAAAACATAATAGTTTCAGTACTCTTTCTGGTTATGTTGTAACATAAAAAAGAAAATCAAAACAAAACAAACTGAAGTTAGACAAAAACATTAGGAAATAAAAAAGAGGTTACATGTTGGAAACATTTCTGCTAACATTTATACACTTGAAGATGTTACAATACAACAGTGTAGGCCCTAAAGTAAAAATTATTTATTATTAATTATTTATAAGTTAATTACAGTATTACAAGTTCCAATTAATTTTATTACGTTGTTTTGTTGTATTTAATTTACGTCACACCACATACAAATCAATTTCCTGTACGTGTTGAACTTGGTGATTAAATAGTTTCTCATAACAACCAGAAACATTTCAACCAGACTGAACGTTCTAGAAACGAAACCCTGCTAGAACTGTAACGTTTAGCTGGTAAAATGATCTGCTCACCTAAAATTGTTAGCTGGAGTATTCACTACACTTGAGAACCCTAAAGAGGTCTTGAATTTGTCCCTCTCAGGGAACATTTAATGGTTTAATGTAGCACCTGTACATTATAGGACTAATCACATCCAAAGAACTTTTCAGGAACTGGTACTTTTAAAACTTTAGAGAGTTCAGAGTGTTACTGGATTGGCGATTGATTTGAATTCGAGTAGACGCATGGTGGGAACGCGGTCGCTTGCGGTAGCCGTGTCTGTTTATTCTAAAGATCAGAAACAGAAGTGGAGCACATCTGGCTCGATAAGATCAGTGTGTAGACTTCAGGAAGAAGATCAGACGAATTTCACTATCCATCTGATGAGATGAAGCTCGTTTCCAGGCTGCTGCGTCCATACATCGAATGAATTATGACTTATACATTAGGACATGGAAGTGATGATTCACTCAGAGTATAAAAGCAGGATTTAGAGTGCGGAGCCTAAACCACTGGATCAGAGGCGAGGCGGCTGTGAGAGACTGGAATTTCCAGGAGAGGAACAGAAGTAGCCCGAGGCTCGGCATTCTCTGCTCCTGACAGACAGCCAGCGGCCCGAAGACACAAAATAACATGTGTGAAATGATCATGTGCAGCCCCAACACACCAGCGTACTCCAACGCCAAACATATGTATGGCTTATATATATATATATATATATATATATATAAAAGAAAGAAAAACTGTAGAGATATAATAATTTGCTGCCAAAAATAAAACAGGGTGTAAAAGAAAAACACACAGACCGGAAACCAGAAACGTGCTACAAATCACGTCTCAATTACAAGGTGCTTGGAGCTTTGAAGCTTTAAATTCGTCATCGTCAGTGAATCGAGTGATTCACACATCATTAAACTGAGTACATGGGGACTGAGTCAGAACTGATTCATTGGAATTATGATGAGTCTAAAAATATATAAAATTAACTTAACTTTCTATTATTATTATTATTATTATTATTATTATTATCACATTTACAGCATCAAACAGGTAAAATAAATATATAAATAGTATATTAAACACAAAATCACTTATATTACAAATATAATAAAATATAATAAAATTAATAATAAAGTATAAGTATAAAAAACAATCCTAACCAAACCACAATAAAAAAGTCTCTTTATATTTAAAAAAATTCCAGTTAAAAATATTTTTCAATTGCAATCTTTTTTTATTTGTTAAAGGATCTAATTATTTTTATATTTATAATTAATTATTAATTAGATCTATATTTGTTAATAATAATAATAATAATAATAATAATAATAATCATCATCATCACAGTAGTATAGCTATTGTTATTATTATTTTGTATATTATTTATTATTCTAATTATTTTATTCTAAGAATTAATTTCCTTAAAGGAAAAAGCTGTAATGCATTACATGACAAGACTTCATTTTAAGTTTTTTTTTTTAATTAAAAAACAAAAAACAAGTGAATCTAACATTGATCTTCCAGTAATACTAAAGAGTTGTGGTGTGTATGAAAAACCAAGCAATTAAAGAGCAAACATGTTAAAGTAAATTTATAAGTAATATATAAATATTTGAATTATTGTTATTGTGAGTCCATCATCACATTATTATGAATATATCACTGAAGACGTGACAAGAGAATCATCAGCCTGATCTGACTTGAACTGCAGTGTGAAGTTTCAGCTCGTGTTGTTTTAGATAAAGTCTTTAGTGGAGTGAGAGAGAGCTGGTGTGTGAGATGGCGATCGGCCCCTCGTGCTCCACATGCTCTCTCCTCCACATTAACATTCCACAGACAGGAATAGCTCTCCAGCTCTGTGAACGGTGGAGATTAACACTTCTGTGCTAAATGACACTTCACACTCCAAGCAGACGGACAAACACACGGCTGTTTGCTCACACTCCAGAGGTACAGCTCTGAATTTCTGGCCCTTCTTTAAAATAGCAGGACAGCCTGTATGTTTTTAGGCAATATACAAAATTAAGTCATACATGAAATGAAAAGGTTTGCATGTTGGGCGTTGCTTTCTGGAGCTCTGATGCTTTACTGCTTATTATTCTTCATCTTTATTAGTCTTTTATACACTGCTTAAACTCTTCACATGCTTTTCTTTCCATTTCCTGCATGTATTTTTATATATTTTTTCTGCTTTTTTTTTAATTTTCATTGTTAACATTGGAACAATTTGGGTTTGAGAAAGGTTTCATCATAAACGTACAAATTTTAAAGATATTATATGACGTTTTCTGGATTTTAAATATATATACATATATATATATATATATATATATATATATATATATATATATATATATATATATATATATATATATATATATAAAATCCAGAAATCACCGTGTTGAATTGCTAACACTTCCTGTGAATCCTCAGTGGAATAAATCATTAATAACATGTCCTATGTAAGGAATAAAACACTTTGTGTTGTGCTGTTCTAGGAAAATAATCAACAACGGGATGCTGTGATGAAGCGGAGTCACTGTTACCACAGAAACGTTGATTATTTTCCTATAACAGCACAACACAATCTGTTTTATTCCTCTTATACCAGAGCAGTTTGATATTTCTATTAAATAAAGAACAACACATTGTGCTTTTTTATCCATTTCTAGTTACATTTAATGCAATGTCAGAGCTGCAGTTACAGATAATGAATAGATACTGAATCTGACCAATCAGAATGGGGAATTCAACAGCGCTGTGATTATAAAGCATGTAATATACTGTAAGCTTCTATACACATACTATTCCAGTATACTGCATTAGTGCCTATAATGTCCTTATGAATTGATCTTCATAATTAATCATGCATTATGTAATATGATGTTAATTTATGAAATTCATTATTCAGACTTATAAACAGTTATACAGGCTAAGCTGGGAAACGTATTGTGTATTTTAGATAAGGATTAAACAGGAAGTGTTGACATTCACCTAAAATTAGATGAAGATGTGATGTGGTGTGAAAAGTGTAAATATAAAGCAGGTGATCCTAAACATATGAGCAGGAAGTATTATGGATATTACATTCCCACACACACACACACACACACACACACATCTGCCTGTGTTAATGACAGTAGTAATGTGGAGTGTGTTTTTGCGTCTGATCAGCTGTCCCACCTGCCGGAGAGAGTTTGCGCACTCTGAGTCGTCAGGGCAGTGAAGTGGCCGAACACGCGACAGTGTGTGTGCGGCCGGCGTGGGAAATGGAGCCGGAGTTTGGGGACAGACTGACATACACACACAATGTAGCTCCACCACAGGTAATACACATTCACACACACACACACACACACACACACACCAGTATACAGTATACAGTATACATATGCACACTTATGTGTGATACTGTTTATTATACATGTTTAATTTTTCAAGTACAGGTAATACACACACACACACACCAGTATACAGTATACAGTATACATATGCACACTTATGTGTGATACTGTTTATTATACATGTTTAATTTTTCAAATACAGGTAATACACATTCACACACACACACACACACACCAGTATACAGTATACAGTATACATATGCACACTTATGTGTGATACTGTTTATTATACATGTTTAATTTTTCAAGTACAGGTAATACACACACACACACCAATATACAATATACAGTATATAGTATAGATATCTACACTTATGTGTAATATTGTTTATTATACACGTATAATTTTTCAAACACATTTCCACATTCATATATGTTTAGGACGTGTTCACACATACCCAGGATTCTGATTCTGGACTCTTTTAAAACATCATCATCATTTTTTTCCATTTGTAATTTTATACATCACTTTAGCTTGAGAAATTTATTTTTTTTTTTTGCAAAACTAGATAATATGCAAGGAATAAAACATTCAACATCATGCTGTTATAGGAAAATAATCAGTGAGGATGTGGGGTGATAATGAACACAAAGCGGAGTCACTGTTACCACCCCAAAGTTGATTATTTTCCTATAACAGGGTGTCCTGAAGTGTTTTACTCCTTTTATACCACAGCTAATTGCCAACAATTCAATTTATTAAAATTTAAGAATGTGTCATACTATTTATTTATTTATTTACTTATAGTTACATTTAATGTTGTGAGCATTAAACAGTCGTTCCCTCACCAGCCTCTCTTTTCTTCCTCTTGCGTGAAGTTAATTAGACAAAAAAAAAAAAAAATCCCAGTTTGTCATATTGCCGAGAAACCACAAAGTGTGAACTCCACTGTTCTGAAGATGTCAGAAAACGTAAAGTTACAGCTTCACGTCTTTTATGCAGCCCTGACACTGGAGACTCCTTCCATAAATGTTTACATTAACACGTTTTATTTAACTCCTCACAGAAAACTTCACCATATCAACAATTACACAGTTTTTTTTATCCATTTATATGTGTAATCCATCATGTGTAAGTTATTACTGTAGAAACGATAATGATTTGCAGCCGCGCTATTATCCGAGCTGCTGTTATAGAAAAGTAATCAACACCTTCTGACCAATCAGGATCCAGAATTCAACAGCACTGTGGTATAAATCACTAGTTTATTTCATTAGTGTTAATCAACACTGATCCACGGTTCAGATGAATCATTTCAATCGCAGTTACTTGCTCCTATATAACAATAATCGGGTTTTTCTGAGTTGTAGTCACTTAGCCTTGGATTTTAAACCCCTATTCACTTCATATTATGAAGATACTGTCTTTATTTTCCTGTTTTGTTGCCAAATTTTAAACAGGAAGTAACCTGAAAAACTCCACCAATCACCAGTTTTCTCTGTACATCAACGATACAGATGTTTAAGTGGACCACAATTTGTGTTCTCTTAAAACAGTCCTAATTCTTGTTGCAAGAGGCTTCAAACTGGTAAAAAAAAAAGTGTGAAAACAACCACAAATTAAAAGCTTAAATAAATAAAAACACTACTGTAACTTGTTTGTATTTCAGCGAGCTCCTCTGTACAGAGCAGACAGTGTGGAGTACCGAAGTCCCAGTGCTGGACTGGACACAGGAAGTGACACGGTTCCTCCAACACCAGCCTTCCCCATCTCACCACCCACGCCTTATGGTGAGACACTTACACACCCATACACACATACACCTATGTATACACACGCCTATACACACAGACTCACAGAATCATACGCATCACGGCCATGTGACCGGATATCAATCAGCTGATTTCGGCTTGTAGTTGCTATGGTTACGTTGATAGAAATGTTGCTAGAAATTGTAATTAGGTGTACTGGTGTGTGCTGCTATTATGCAACCATGACAAATTACCGTAACCATGTTGCTTGCTGCTAAACACCAAATTATTCACACATTCCAATCGTCACACTCATCTCCTACAGTACGTGCAGGTTGCTCTGGGGCTCATAAAGATGTCTCAGTTAGTAGCTGAAAGCTGAAATCTTGGGCGTGTGTGCCAAATTTATTACACAACACACTTCATGCTTGTTTAAACCTGTGTTTGGAAGTGGACTGGTGCTCATCACTAGCCAAACCCATGTTTTTCAGCGTTCACCATTTTACAACATACAGTCAGGTCCATAAATATTGGGACAGTGACACAGTTTTGGTAATTTTGCCTCTGTACACCACCACAGTGGATTTGAAATGAAGCAGTCAAGATGTGACTGAAGTGTAGACTTTCAGCAGGATGAATTCTGAAGTGTACAGAGCTATACTTTCTGCTCAGATTCAGTCGAATGCTGCAAAACTGATAGGACAGCGCTTCACAGTACAGATGGATAACAACCCAAAACATACTGTGAAAGCAGCCCAAGAGCTTGGAAATTAAATGTTCTTAAATGGCCGAGTCAGTCACCTGACCTCAACCCAACTGAGCTGCTTTTCACTTACTGAAGACAAATCTGAAGGCAGAAAGACCCACAAACAAGCAGCAACTGAAGATGGCTGCAGTAAAGACCTGGCAAATCATCTCAAGGGAGGAAACTCAGCATTTGGTGATGTCCATGGGGTCCAGACTTCAGGTAGTCATTGACTGCAAAGGATTTACCTCCAAGTAATAAAAATAATCCTAATATTTATGATTATATTAGTTTGTCCCATTACTTTTGAGCCTGTGAAAATGGAGGAACTCTGTAAAAAATGGCTGTAATTCCTAAACGGTTAATGCAATATTTTTGTTAAACCCCTTGAATTAAAGCTGAAAGTCTACGCTTCAGTCACATCTTGACTGCTTCATTTCAAATCCACTGTGGTGGTGTACAGAGGCAAAATTACCAAAACTGTGTCACTGTCCCAATATTTATGGACCTGACTGTATGATTCAAGTGCTGTTATGTTTCTGGAGGAACGCTACAGGTCTGTGAATGCTATGACAGAAGAAATTACAATAGTTAATAGTTATAGAACTATTGAGCCATCTCAGGAGCCTGGAAAACTGGTGGTTTGAGCAGATACCAAAGCTTGGAATCATCATAACACTTTATAAGATGGTTGACAATCATGGATGATCATCGGTTTGGTAGATGTTTTCAAATTTTCTGTATTCCAAAATCCAGGGTAGATCTGTGTGACTGGTCTTAAAGTCTCAGTGGTGGTTCTCTGGCAAAGCTGGGATCTGAATGTTGACTGTATTCTATACTCACATGGCAGTTTAACCAAACCGAATGACTGAATCTATTTAAGAATAAAAAAGTAATCAAAACAACAAAATGAAATTATTATGTACTATGTATTATGTAAAAAATAAGAGATAAAAGATTCTATACCTCAGCATTTAAAATTCTTATTAGTGATGGGAGAGGTGATTGTGTCTCTCAGTCTTCATTTTGGGGATCTGTCATTGATTACACTTCCTGGATCTACATTTAAAGAGAAAGCACAGAATTTAGTTTTTTATGACAGAACATTAAAGGTGCATTAGGTAATATTAGTCAGTTTTTTTTTTTTTTTTTTAAAGATTAGGTCTCTAATGGCTAGGTGGGTTCGATATTTGGATGATTTTTTTTTTTACTCCTTAAGCCCCGCCCCACACCCGCCCATGATCTCAAAGCTCCGCCCCCATGATCTACAGCAGCCCATAGAGGTTCTATAAAATGACCAACAGGAGGCGCATCCAAACACAAACAAGCATTCCGGACCGGAAATCAGTTTTCCAGACAGGTTTTCTCAGAAACTTAATACTCCTCTGCTAAGGCCATGGCCTAAACCATTATTTTTATATCAAGTTCTTCATATCTTTCAGGTTATTTATACAGAAGTAAAAACAAAAATGACTATTGCACCTTTATGTAAGACTAAGAACTAAGATAAGCATCATATGATTAGTGATTCACAACCAACAAGCGTTGTTACGTTCTTTGCAGTTACAGCCTGGTCTGAATTCATCTGAGCTATAGAAAGACATTGTTATTGGGTCACGTTCAGTAGGCCTGCTTTGATTTGGCTTCTATATATATATATATATATATATATATATATATATATATACGTCTTTTGTTTTGGTCCATGTTAAGTTTATGACAACAAATGTTGTCTTTTCTGTGCCTTTGAAAAGACATTAAAAATGCCCAAACTATAGAAGTCTCCCATGACATGTACAAAGACACTGGGTACAACTCACGACTAATTCAAGCTGCTTTTAGCCACGTACACCTACCAGTGTTTTAAGTACATATAACATATAAAGATGGACAAATCAGTAGCCCGGGAGCTCAGGGTGTGCACACTGCATGTCCAGGATACTAGTTTTTCATTTGTAGTTTCTTTAGCAAGTAGTAAATTTTTGTGAAGTTGGTAACCAGCCTGTTTTCTCCCATCCACTAACCAGAGAAAGAAAAAACAATGAGCTTGATATGTACATTTACACCTAACATACATGATACATATGTTTCATGGTGGAGCAGCACACTACTAGTGCACGCTACTCACTACATCAACGAAGGATGCATTCTGGTCATTGTGTAAAATAACTTGTACAGTTTGCAGACATAACTCTGCTAATAACATCTTAGGTGAAAATAAATATCACATTTTTAGTCTGCATTTAACTAGATAGCTAGTTTGCCATACTTTGGTGTTGAACCAAAACATGGGATTTAGCAATTGCATTGGAGATCTCACAGCCTAATGGGTTCGCTAATGAATTTATGATTTACCGAAATGTCTGTAGTTACTTCATTTACTCGAAGAAAGTGAGTAACGTCTGTCCAAAATACTGAAAATATGATGTGGTGTATGCAGTCCGTTCTGTGAAGTCAACACACTCGCTCCAACATGTCCGACCACACTTCTCCCACTACGCTTCTTATATAATCTCCATCATTCGATCCTTTCTCCACAGTGAAGACCATGCCGGAGTTCACGCACTTCACCCAGACTCCATCTCCCAGCATGCCGATGTACGGAGCCTTTAGGACGGAGCACGGTAAGCAGCCTTTAAGATCTGATTGACGGAAGCGAGTGAGATGTCAGCATGGTTGTGTTATGTTTTTCTCTCAGTAGATGTGATATGATAAGGGATGGTTATGACTAAGCAGTCTCAGACTAAATACACCGTACAAGTCCTGACCCAGCAAACGTACATGTTTGTGCACTGTGAGAACTTCAGGAATGCTGTCTGGATTATGGCTGAGCACCTGGAAGTACCAATTAAAAAGAAATGGACAGTTTACAACCTTGAGTAGTTGCTCTATTGGAGCAACATTTAGTGCAATAGATCATATATTCATGTTTTTTTTTTAAATAAATAGCTCTTATTTGGTTTTAAATTCCAACAAAACTCATACATGGCCCAATGTTAACCCAGTTTTGAAGGGAAGCACACAGCTGAGAGAGCAGCAGACGTTGGAGAGGTGGCTTTATTAAAATGTCAAGTCTTTTGTAAGCACAGGGCTGAACATATGTGCTTCCTGACCCCTGACAAAAGGCCAAGATGGGAGGAAACAGCCTGCTGAACAATAGTGGAAAGGCCAGCTTAGGAGAAGCTGTTCATATGTGAAAAGGGCTCTCTGATGGCTTGTCCACGCTGCTTTGACTGGGTTCTATAGCTGGAGTATCCACCCCTGCGTTTGGAGAGCTAATTCCCTGAGGGGCAATAAAGATTAGCGTCATTCCAAAAGTACTCAATGCTCTTTAAGAGGAGTCGCTCTCCAGATACCCTTTCTAAAGTGGTAGGGGTAACGCCTTATCTTAATGTTCTCTTAACGAAGACTATTAACTGCATTAAATAACAATATCAAATATTAAACTTAGCATTCATACAGTGTAGGTAATGTTACATGTATTGATATATTAACTGATATTTATTTAATATGAAATATCCAATATAAAGGTCACACAAATTAGCACAGATTAAATAGCATGTTCGTAAATAATGATAAAGTCTAATGATGATAAATGTTAAAACTTTTGAATTTTGCCAGTTAATGGGTTTAATTTTACTTAGTGATGGCATAAACATTGATTAATTGAGATCTTCTTCATCTTTGGTTTATTATTAAAAGCATCAATACAAGTGCTAGTTACTGTGATAATGTTACTGATAGTGTATTAAAGCTGAGGTTCTTGTTGACTAATGTGTTACATAATATGAGCTAATGGACCTTTAATATAAAGCATTACTCTTAAAGCTTAGGAAAGTTTGCAGTGGTAGAGGATGTGGGAAAAATTTAGATATTACTATATTAGCAGATACTTTAAATTCTACTATATGTGTACGGTATATTTAACATTTAAGGAAGGAGTCTCCACTGTCAGTGCCTTGTTACAGTCAGTAGGTTTTCCACCAGGGTAAAGTCTTCAGCACATGTGGAGGAGGAGTTTGTGATTTCTAGTTTTTCAGTAACATGACAAGCTGCGTTTTTTGTTTGTTTGTTTGTTTGTTTGTTTTTGTCTTATTAACTTCCAGAGAGACAAAAAAGCTTCTGTAACGTGATAAATTTAAAGAATTTGTGAATGTTCCACCACATTAAATCTAACTATAAATAGCTAAAAGTATGATGTTGTTCTTTAAGCATAAGAAAGTGACATGCTTGTTGGCCTCCTGCATCTTTTTCTTCATTTCTTTTTTTTTTTCTTCAAAGTTGTCTGTGGTTTAAAGTTCCTCACTCCCTTGGCAAATGACCTTTAGTGACCTGAAAGTTTACACTTCTCAGAGTGACAACACAGTTAGGGTTTTTTTTTTTTTTTTTTTTTACAGGTGACCTTCTCGTCTGTCCAAACACGGCCGTGACCTTGAGTTCTGTTGCCATAGCGCTCTGTTGCTCTAGCAAATGTTTTTTGGCTTTGATGTCACGCTAGCATCCAACCTAATGGTCCTTTTAGTAGCATTTAAACTGGGACAGAAAGAAAGCTAGCGATAAACATTTTTCTGTATAAGACCTAATATTCTGACAACAATTTTGTGTGCTGGTCTTGATTTCAGATATGAAAGCTTTTGCAGATATTATGGGACATGATGAGAACAGAGTGAACGTGTCTCACAGAGCTTTCCCTCACTCCCCGCCCACTGGAGGAGTGATAACCCTTACAGACAGGTAAGAAGAACAGCTTGGTCAGTTCTGCTGTAAGTACAATCTTATGGGCTTTTCATAATTCTCTAGATTCTGCTCATAATCCCAGGCTTGCTTTCACGTTGAAGAATTAATTCCGAACTGTGGAGCGATTGCGCAATTCCATACATCGCATGTGTGCATGCAGGTTTGCAAAATAGCACTGGGTTCATCTGCTTGTTGTTTATTATTCTCCTGTGTTACATACTCTCAGTGCAAGCACTCGCGCCATAATGATGAGCTAATTATAACGCTCCAGTGTTATTAAAGTATGATTTTATATTGTTAAGGCATTCTACTAAGCATAACAACCCTTTTCCCACCATCACAAAACCCTGAGTCAGGAAGTAACATGAAGTGAGCCTTACACCAGTTACAAGAGGAGCAGGGATGGATTCTCTGGACCGCTCCCAGACTCAAAAACCAGCTTCACCAAATGTACCAACCTCTTGATCTCTTGAGGCAAAAAAAAAAGCCCACAAGTCTGAAAACAACCTTACAAACCATTTTCTATTAGACAATGATTAAAGGTTCTATGTTGTACTCTATAACAGAAAGTTTCTGGAAACTATTCACAGCTTGGAATCATCTTTTAAAAGTAAGTTAAGATTGAAAATTCCAATTGATTTATTGGATACGTCATTGAGTATTTGATAAGCTATTGCAGTCCTAGCACAGGTAAAGCCTGTATACATGTTATGGTCATGTGACCTCCTAGAATAAAGCTCTAAACAATGAGGTGTATGTAGGTATACATATACATAGGTATACATCAACCTTTTGAGAAGGTGATACTGGATGCCGGGAATAAGGAGCATCATTGTGAAACTGCAGCTCTAACACACACTTCACATAACCGGGAACTGTTATTAAATACCGTTTTTTTCCCCTCTAGCTCGGTTCAGTCCTCCTGCCCAGAAGGGGCACTGCTCAATCGCCACACCTCCATCAACGCCCAACACTCTGGCCCAATGGGTTACAACCAGAACTCACCTCCATCGCACCATCCTCACCTACACCCTCACCCCGCCCCCAACACCCACAGCTCACCCCGGGGCAGTCAGAGGACCCGAGGGCTGCAGTACACACTGAACCGCAGCCCAGCACTCAGCTTCGACGAGGAGCCTGATGGTCTGAGCTACCAGCCCCAGCAGCCCCCGCTTCCTGAAAAGATGCGCGCCGCGGACTGCGAGCGTTCGTTAGGTTCTGTGTCCCCGGCACCTAGCGGGTTCTCCAGTCCGCACAGTGGGAGCTCGCTCTCTATTCCCTTCCCTAACTCACTGCCCGAGCTGCAGGCCAGGAGCAGCAGTGTCAGCCCTCTACCAGGTAAACTACACAAACTTCCCACAATGCACTGGTTCTTGGCAGATCTGACAATAGTGCAGCAGCAAATCATATGTTTATATTAATGCACTTGTTCTAATATGTTATCATTTCTATCAGAACAACTTACACAGGGACTTGTGTTAGGGACATATTGGAAAAAAGATGTAATTGTTGATATGGTGAATGTTTATGTGAGGAGACATTTATTCTAATCCTTATGGAAGGAGTCTCCAGTGCCAAATTTTTGCAAAGGACAGAGGGGTTTAAGGTTTGCAGTTTCTCAGTCATTTCTAATTTACATTAGTCATTAACTTTGAGAGAGACTCTCTTGAACTACAAATGGATAAAAAGTAAATGTCGTTCATGAATAAATAAAAACAAACAAAAAAAAATAAAGAAATCAATTTTGGGGTGGTAACAGTGGCTCTGCTTCATCACACCACCCCACTGTTGATTAATTTCCAATAACAGCACTCTCCTAAGTGTTTTATTCTTTATTTCATAATGGATTTCTCTGTAATTTTTAGGACCTCAATATTAATTTTACAATTTCTGATAAGTCTGACTTCTTCTTCTTTTGTTTCTTTGTTGTAGATGTCCTGGTGAGCAAGCAGGTGACGGTAAAGTTCGTCCAGGACACTTCGAAATACTGGTACAAACCGGACATCGCAAGGGAACAGGGTAAATATGACAGACAGAAGGAGTTGAATTTATTAATAAATCTTTAAAAAACTGCTTAAAATGAGAGCAGTAAGTAGCAGCTGTACTACGTGAGTGTTAGAACTGTATGTGTGTTATGATTTGAATGTTATACAGTATATGAGTGAGTAAACTGAGTGAGTAAATACTTTTGTACTGTATTGTATGGGAATTATTTTCAGTTTCAGTGTGGTGTAACACTGCTATGTGCGTGTGTGTGTGTGTGTGTGTGTGTGAGGATTAGAATGATTAACACATCTCTCTCCACACAGCCATCGCAGTGCTGAAGGACAAAGAGCCCGGCTTCTTCATCGTACGCGACAGCCACTCGTTTAAAGGCGCCTATGGATTGGCTATGAAGGTGGCCACGCCCCCTCCATCCGTGGTGCAGCAGAGTAAGAAGGGTAAGGATTGGCTGAAAGCAGGCAGGTGTCCCGTCAGGTGGATGGGACACCTGAGAGATGGCTGACTGTGATGTGTGTGTGATTTTGTTCCAGAGCATTTTC
>NC_069713.1:5994817-6137317 GCF_027358585.1 Pangasianodon hypophthalmus
AAAAATAAACCAGACTATTTAATTACAGCTCTAAAATGGTTCCGCTAATGATCTGATGTTATTGTGTTTATTCGCAGATGGAGACGGGATGGATACCCATCAGCTAAGTAAGTCAGATATTTTATTCATATTTACAGTGTGCTTATGATCTTCTTTTAAACTTTCTGCTCTACTTTTAATAATGTTAAGTACTAATTATTCGTGTATGACTTCAGTAATTAGAATAGCAGCGCAAGTATCTGTCAAATCTGTAAACTTTCTACTCACTATATTTTCAAACATGGGTGAAGGTTTCTGTAAGGAGATGTTTATTTAACGTTTATGGAAGGAGTCTCCAGTGTGAATAAAACTTCAGTGCGTGAACAGTCACTCCGCTTCTTCACACCACCCCGTTGTTGATTGTTTTCCTACAACAGCACAACACTAACTGGTTTCTTCCTTATATAGCTGACATTCTTTTGTAAAAGCGGCACAAATTTACCATCAGTAACTAAAATCTGTTCGTGATTTGAGGTCTTTTTCTTCCCTGACATTTAATTTTGTACTTTTGTCAATTTAAGCGTTTATACTTTTCTACTTTCACTTATGAAGAATTTGAAGCTATTCTTTAACTTTAATCTTTATCATAGCATATATTTAGAGACTGAACTTACTTTTTATGAGTAAAGAACTTACTCAGGTGACTGTATCGTATGCTGATTGGGCCTTTTTTTAAATTGTTGTGCAGGATTTTTGGCTTCGTAGCCCGGAAGACGGGCAGCGGCATGGACAACGTGTGCCACCTATTTGCTGAACACGACCCCGAGCAGCCCGCCAGCGCCATCGTCAACTTCGTCTCCAAGGTCATGATCGGCTCGCAGAAGAACGCCTGATTTCAGCTCGACATGTTACCCAGGAAGGCGCCAAATCACCCCCATTCACCCCTATTCACCCCTATTCTCCCTCCCCTAATGGACCTGCTGTCCCCTAATGATGACATCACACTGTGTGTCACATGAACACAAACTCTAGAGCTATCATTAATGAGGAAGGACGCTTATCAGAGAGCTAAAGAGAGAAAAAGTGTGTAGGTTGGGACTGTGCTGCTACTCAGCTTTAAAATAAAAGTGTATGTTAAGTGTCATGTATATTGTATATGTATGTAATGGTATCTAACCAAATTGTATTTATTGTATTTTTCTTTGCAGAATATTCAAGTTTTCAGGATATAAACCTCAGATTGCTTTTGTCTTCAGTGTGGGGAATTATTGTTGATGTTAAGTGTTCTCTAGCTTTTATTGGAATTTTACTACTGACCATCTATAGATGAACGGCGTATACACACTCGTAGCTGGGCCAGTTTATTTAGTTTAGCTTTATTTTTTATAAAGAACTATGTGTTTTTATTATAAAGGGCTATATGGACTAAGTGACTAGTAGTTTTAACAAGACCAAAAACCTTTTTTTTTTTTTGTTTTAATACAGCTGATAGCTAAGAAGTCTGATTGTAAATTTCTCGTTTTTTTTCTTTCTTTCTTTTTTTTTTTTTTTAATTATGGCTGGTAGATGAGGGTTTCATTCACAAATTTCTTTCTTTCTTTCTTTCTTTCTTTCTTAAATGTGGTTGTTAGCTAAGTATTTTAATAGCATTTTTTTTAAGTGGCCAGTTGCTGAGGGTTTCAATCACAAATTTCTAGTTTATTTTATTTTTTTTAAATTTAATTTTATTTTATTTTTTTATGCGGCTGGTAGCTAAAGGATTTGATTGCGATTATTTCTTTTTCTTTTTTTTTTTTCCCAGTAACTGAGGGTATGGATCATAAATTTCAAATTTCTAGCTGAGTGTTTTGGTCACAAATGTCTATATTTTCTAATGCAAATAACAGCTGAAGCTAATGGTACCTAAGGGTAGCTTTGATCACAAATTTCTAATTTTATTATATTTGTTTTTTTCTGTGGGGAAAAAAACCCCAAAGTTATGCATCTCAGATTACGCATGTTTTAGAATTCATTTCATTTAAGCTTATTTCTGCAAGATGTGTATTAAATACAGCACAAGGGCTGAATGTTAATTCACGACCTTGAGGTAATTTTTAAGGTTAAAATTCCTATTTTTAAGAAAGCATTTAGGCTGCTTGGCCAAAAACTGGACCAATAATTATTGTAAAAGTTATTTTCATGTTTATTTGAAAGCGTAGTTAAAAAAACCCTGTATTTTTCTATCTAAACCTTAATATATTCACTATCCAGTGGCATTATGTTACATTGAACAGGCCAATAGTTGTAATAATGTGCCTTCGTCATTGCTGTTAAACACTCTGCCCGTGTGATAGGAGTGATTGTTTTGTAAGCGACGTGTTGATAAAGGAATATATCTGAGCAGTTTGTACTCTGATTGTAGTATTAAAGTGTTGCATATCTGTTATTATGTAAATGCTAATGCTAGTTTTATTACAGTTTATCTCTGATGCTAAAACAGATAAAAAAAATGGTTTATTCTTCATTGCTGCTTCATTACAGTGGATTGATCGATGTGACAGAATAAACACTGCAGACTTATGATTGGGTTTCAGATCAGTGCATCTCTGAATAAAACTGAAAATATATGAGAATGTGTATTCACTGTATATGAAATAAAACACTTCAGGACATGCTGTTACAGGAAAATAATCAACTACAGGCTAGTGTGATAAAGAGGAGTTACTGTCATCATCTCGAAGTTGATTGTTTTCCAAAAACAGCACATCCCGAAGTGTTCGATTCCTCTTATAATACAGTAATTGCTTTGTTTGAATGTTGGATCTTTTATTATTTAAGGTTTTTAAAAAAGTCAATCAAAAAAAAAAATCATGAAGTCATGTGTTTTAAAATAATGACTTTGACTTGCAAACCTTTTACTAATGTCCAGGGTGAGATCATTTTTAGTAGAAATGGGTTTTTCAGAGCAATGTAATGTCATTTAAGGGGGAAACAAATCATTTTATTCAGTCGCTTTATCCTGGTTCAGGGTCACTATGGATCTGGAGTCTATTCTGGGAACACTGAGTGAGAGTAATACACCTGGGATGGGACAGAAATCCAACACAGGGCACCATACACATTCTCACCTAGGGGCGATTTAGCATAGCCAATCCACAAATTAGCATGTATTTGGGAGGTGAGAAGAACCTAGAGAACCCCAAAGGAACCCAGAAGGACAGTAACCCGAGCTCAGGATTGAACCGAGGACCTTGGAGCTGTGAGGCGGTCACGGTGCCGGCTGTACCACCACGCTGACCGGTAATTCATCAATTCATTTATTTATTTATTTACAGTTCTTTGAGATACTGCTTCCTTGATTTTGTGTGTAACACATATGGAATATACAGGGAGTCCAAAAAGTCAGAAAATAATGGGAGTTAAACATGATTTTTTTTGTCTATTTACACTTATTTTTTTATTAATTTTTTTTTCCTTACAGGTGAAAAATGGCATTAACATTGGAAGATAAGATAAGATAAGATAAGATAAGAGGGAAATTCTTGTGCCAGAGGTTGCTCAAGCAGATATATCACAACAATGTAGGAATAAGAGACAATATAGTAATAAATGAAGTAGTAAAAATAACCGCAGTGCGTAACAGAATAGCAAAAACAGTGAGATACTTTAGTAAAAAATAAGTAAGTACACAAAAAATAAGTGGAGACGTAGAAATGTGGAGTGAAAAGTAGAAAGTGACATTGCACACGATATTGCACTTTATATTGCCCATGGTATTGCACATTATTATTCACAGATGTACTGTCAGTGATATTGAAAAGTAATAAATAGTAACAATAATGGTATTGCACGTGATAGCGATATTATTATTCTCAGTGTCCGATGTTACAACTTTACTCCCTGCAGAAGGGGGAGGAGTTATACAGATTGATGGCTATTGGTATAAAAGACCTCCTGTAGAGGATAGAGATAGTGCTTCTTGGTACTTCTTGGGTTCTCTTATTGGCTCCTGACTTTTCACAAAAGTCAAGTCAAGACAAGTGGCTTTATTGTCATTTCAACCATATACAGCTAGCTAGTACACAGTGAAATGAAACAACGATCCTCCAGGACCATCAAACAACACAGAGCTACAAGAGACTACACATTTTTACATAAAGTGCACATGCAAATGTGTGTAAACAGCACAAGACAGTACAATGACTACTAAAACAGTACAACAACTAAGACAATACAAGAGGCACAGTAAGAGACGGTGCAGCAGGTGGATTCAGTGACATATATTTATGTTATTTATGGAATTCCAGCGCTAAGGCATTACGTACAGGAGCAGAGACAGAACTTTTACAGTGGATTAACCAGGTTAGACCCAATGACTCTTTTGGCTTGGGACAAAACACTAACCTCCATCTATAGAAAAAGATGTAATGTGACTTCCCCATCTGTATACTGGCCTGAAAGCAACATTTGTTTGTTGTGTAGCAAGCTATAAGAAATTTATAGCTAGATTTTTTTTATACGAAAAAAAAAAAATCAGCCCCTCTTTCAGCAGGTTAGCACAGTCGACAGCAGGAGGCGCTCTTGCTTCAATAAACTTTCACTTCCTGTGTGAAATGCTCCATTACATATAATAATGAAAAGCTTTGACAGATCCATTACTAACCCACTGGGCATGCTGCCATTTTCATTTAACAAACACTTCAGTTAGTCCAAAAATAGCCTTCAGTGGTTCTGTGGACTTGTGCATAAGGACTTTAGAGAACAAGCACATCAGCTCACACTGCACACACAGGTCAGCTGCACACAGGTGTGCAAACACACACACACACACACACACGCACGCAAACACACACCTGCGCTTATTGCTGTTCAGTAAAAGGCATCTGGAGCTTAGTGTCAGTGAGCAGGTCTGTACAAGTCATGAAGATTTTACAAAATTATAACAAACTTTGTAAAATAATCAACAACAGGTTAGTGTGACACATCCTAATTTTTATCCGTTTATAATTACACTTAATATTGTCTTCTTCTTCCTCTTGAAGGTAATAAGACAAAAAATGCAGCATGTTGTGTTACTGGGAAACTGCAAAGTGTCAACTTCTCTGTCCTGAAGATGTCAGGAAACTTAGTTACAGCTTTACTTCTGACTGTTACAAAGTCCTGACACTGGAGACTCCTTCCATAAATGTTAAATCAACACTTTACCAACATAGCCTTGCCTGTGAATGAGCTGTTACTATAGAAACGATAACGTATTAAAACAGGTGCGTTACTATAAACCTGTAATTTGTAGCTACACTATTGTCAGAGCTGCTGTTATACAAAATAAATCAACGCCTTCTGACCAATCTGATTCAAATGAGAGAGAGAGAGAGAGAGAGAGAGAGAGAGATGTTAGCTTTTCTTCAATTCCCAAAGAAAATGTAGGACACTGTAGGACACCCCTAATCTCTGTAATGTTTCATATGAGTCATGTGATTAGCTATGAAATTGTGAACCATGTCCTCCATTGTAATTTCAGTTATAATAAAATAATTTAGTCATAAATACTTCAGTGCATTTGTGTGCACACGTTAACTTTTTATGCTGATGTCATTCTGACTGGCTACTTCCACTTCTACATGAGTTATTATTTCACTTGCATGGAATTCCTCTTCATTTTTTCCTACCCGTGTAGCACAGTACAGTGCAAAAACACAATACAGTTTTGTGATGTGTGTCGTGTGAAGTGATGTGTACCATCAGCACTGCAGGTGTGTAAATATGAGCAGTGTATCCTTCCTGGTTAAAAACATAAACAGTCATGTTGATAGAGTTCAGGTTCAGTGAAACTCTGGAAGATAAATGTTTGAGATATGAGATATGATGCAGATGAAAGAAGAGCTGTCACGGCTTCTGATGATCCAGACACACTGGAGAGGAAGCTGTCAGGGAGCAGATGTCTGTTTAGAAAGTGTGTGTGTGTGTGTGTGTGTGTGTGTGTGTGTGTGTGTGAAGATATCATAGGTTGGAGGTTCTGACTCACCTGTATGTTGCCACAGAGACACCAATAAAGTCCTGTATGACGAATTTACAATAAAAAGCAGTAATATTGTGGTGCTTTCTGGGAACCTCGCCTGTGGGATTGATTTTCAGGTCATTGATTCAGAACCAAACATACTTGATTCAGAACAGGAAATAGTAGATTCACAATCAGAGATAGTTCATTCAGAACTGGATATAGTTTATTCAGAATAGCACAAAATTGAACCAAACCTATACCAGACATATTTGATTCAGAACCATATATAGTTGATTCAGAACTGGACATAGTTGATTCAGAACCATATATAGTTGATTCAGAACTGGACATAGTTGATTCAGAACAGGACATAGTTGATTCAGAACTGGACATAGTTGATTCAGAACCATATATAGTTGATTCAGAACTGGACATAGTTGATTCAGAACTGGACATAGTTGATTCAGAACAGGACATAGTTGATTCAGAACTGGACATAGTTGATTCAGAACAGGACATATTTGATTCAGAACCATATATAGTTGATTCAGAACAGGACATAGTTGATTCAGAACCATATATAGTTGATTCAGAACTGGACATAGTTGATTCAGAACAGGACATAGTTGATTCAGAACTGGACATAGTTGATTCAGAACCATATATAGTTGATTCAGAACTGGACATAGTTGATTCAGAACTGGACATAGTTGATTCAGAACAGGACATAGTTGATTCAGAACTGGACATAGTTGATTCAGAACAGGACATATTTGATTCAGAACCATATATAGTTGATTCAGAACAGGACATAGTTGATTCAGAACAGGACGTAGTTGATTCGGAACTGGACATAGTTGATTCAGAACAGGACATAGTTGAATCAGAACCAGACATAAACCGGACATAGCTGATTCAGGACCATATGTAGTTGACAAAATTGATTCCGAACCAGACTGGACATAGTTTCTTCAGAACCAGACATAATCGATTCAGAGCTGGACATAGTTTCTTCAGAACAGGACAAATTGATTCAGAACCAGACATAAACTAGACATAGTTGATACAGAATGATACATAGTTGATTCAAAGTTGGACATAGTTTATTCAGAACCAGACATAGTTTATTCAGAACTGGACATAGTTGATTCAGAATAAGACAAATTGATTCAGAACAAGACATAGACCAGACATAGTTGATTTAGAACCATATATAGTTGATTCAGAACTGGACATAGTTGATTCAGAAATGGACATAGTTGTCTCAAAACCAGACATAGTTGAATCAGAACCAGACATAATTGATTCAGAATAGGACAAAATCGATTCCGAACCAGATATAAACCGGACATAGCTGATTCAGGACCATATGTAGTTGATTCAGAGTAGGATGAAGTTGATTCAGACCTGGACATAGTTGATTCAGAATAGGACAAAATTGATTCAGAACCAGATATAAACTGGACATAGTTGATTCAAAGCCGGACATAGTTGATTCAGAACTGGACACAGTTGATCGTTGTGGATGTTACTGAAGAGCTAGTTTAGGGTTTTGTTATGTAGGATATATTGTATGCTAATCCTAGTTGAATTAAAGTCTGAGTGGGCATGTGAGGTGAAGCTAATTATTAGCTAAACTGTTCCAAACCCCACAGCATCAACTCGACTAGCGGCTATGTGCTGCAAGCCTGGGTGAGTGGTTTTCCCTCACCATATTACGCACTATTCATTTCTGAGGCTGCTAAGTTAACTGGTACTAAGCTGGTACTTAGCTGGTGCTAAGTCTGTTGTCCAGCTTGGTTGAATATTTCCCTCACCGTACTACTCAATGTTCATTGCAAAATTTGTTAAACAGGACTTTTGCTAATGCATAGCTCTGGCACGGGGGTCCATTTTCCCTCCACACAACACACCATTCATTCTCTTGAATTTGAGTGGGATTTCTACATTTTTGTGTTTTCTTCTCTATACGCCAATTGATTAGCCTAAAGGCCCAGTGCTGACCTGGTGAGAACCCAGTCAGACAGTTCTGCAGAAACCTTATTTATTGCAAATACTGTATCATACTTTTCACCTACCTTTGTGACTTTGTTGAAAGGTTTCAGCATGGAAAGGTATCCAAGTCCATGGTGGTTATCTGGGGTTCATAAACCACAGTTACATATCTAACTAGCATTATTCTATGCTAGCTGGGTGGGGGCAGAAGAACATTTCTGGAGGTAAAAGATGTGAGAGAAATTGGAAACACCAAGCTCACACAGGCTCCCAACACACCCCCCCGACCCCCTCCCCCATCTTCCCGTCCATCCCAAGTCTATTAGACAATGTGCTCAGGTCATATAGGGACACTGGGATATTCTAGAGCCCAAAGATTACTCAGCTATTCACTTTAGAGCAGTTTATTCAGGACCTACATTGAGATTAATAGGAAACGATCAAATGAGGAATGTAAGACCGCAACAGCTGATGGCAGTTAAAGCCAGACGCCACACCCGAATAAGCTCAAAAGCTACATCAATACAACCATTTGTGTTATAATTTTCATTTGAACATCTATTATGATGCAAATTAGCAAATATTTGTTCAGATTTCACCTAACAGTTTATCCAAATGTTATTATTTTATGGATTTAAAAAAAAAAAAAAAAACACATTTAAGGGCACATTTTGCACATTCTTCCTTTACAGGCTATGAACTAGTGAACCAGTGTGTGAACCTGTGTGTGAACTAGTGTGTGAATCAGTGTGGGAACCAGTGTGTGAAATTATGTGAATGTTCCTCTTTCAAAGCTAAGAAAAATGATTTGCCACATGGAGAATGAGTCATTTTGAGAAACAGCCTATAACCATAACGTCAGTACCAACAGAATCCCAGTTCATTTTTCCTCACAAATCTTCACATTTTCTAAGGAAATATCTATACGCTGAATACACAGCACAGTGTTTTAGGAAAAGTTGAGCTTTGTGACAAAATATGGTTTAATATGGAGACATTTTGGCGGCACACTAGTGCACTGGGTTGCGTTTCCGTCTGACAGCTCCAGCGTCCAATCCCGAGCTCGATTGTGTTACTGTGTGTGTGTGTGTGGAGTTCCACATGTTCTCACCATGCTTGTGTGGGTTTTCTCCGGGTTCTCCGGGTTCCTCCCACCTCCCAAAAACATGCAGGTCGGTGGTTTGGCTCTGCTATTGCCTGTAGGTTGAATAGGTGAATGTGTGTGTGAATGAGTGTGTGCATAGAGCCCTGTGATGGACCGGCATCCCATCCAGGGTGTATTCCCAACTCACCCCCAGTATTCCCAGGATAGACTCCGGATTCCACAGTGACCCTGACCAGGATGACACAATTACTGAAGGTGAATGAACGAATGAAGATGGAGACATTTACAAAAATCTAGCTGAAAAATGAAAATACTATTACATTTATATTAGGTATTGTAAGTGGAGTTGGGATAAAAGTCTAAAAATGATAAAGAATTCATTTCATTAATAAAGTTCTTGATGAGAAATATTTAAGAAATCAAAACATTTTTGAAAAAGGTGCAAAAATCATCATTTTTGCCTCTGATGCCTGGCCACAAGTAGTAAAGGATCATAATAAGTTCATTATTTTTTTGCTTGTTTGCTTGTTTGTTTATTTGTCCATCTGTCCATTCATCCATCCACTGGAGCCTATTTCAGAAATCCCGGGTGTGAAGCAGGAATACACCCTTAACGGGATTTATTTATTTATTTATTTATCGGAAGTTAATGCTTACATTTGTCTGAAGCCAGCAAGTTTACAAATTTGAAACAAAATCATGTCTATTGTGATTCTTGTGGCTACCAACATGTTAAAATAGTCAAAGTTTTCTTAAATTGAAGATATTTTGTTCACATGCTAATCCATGCTCTGCTCACAAACCAGCGTTACTAATTTAATATAATCATCCCAAAGCATTTCAGAGCAGGAATGTTGATCTGGGATCGGATTCTTCACTGTGTTTTTGGCCACAGATCTGAATTTGGATTCCAACTCTGGGAGGCGTTGTGAGTCCTGGCCCAGGTCACACACACTTCAGTCCAGCAAATGAGTCAGACATGCTAACCGCAGCGATACACAGCGCTGGCCAGATTGAATCAGGGTCAAAGAGTGAACCTCTGCAGCGTTGACTCAAATGATCCACTCGCTCGGATCATCAGAACTGAAACGTAAAAATCGGGATTCGGGTTTTAATGAACATTCTGTCATTCTGTGCTTGGGCTATATCCTGTGTTATGGCTTTTTCGCTCATTTCATTAATAACTAATCATCGTTCGGTTGAAGCCGCTCAGTATAACGGGCTGTTAGCGAACGTGTACCAGATATCCCATGAAGTTTGTATGTCTTGCTAAATACCACTGGTAAAACTTTATAGACTGTCGTGAAATATATGCCAATGATTTAGCAGACGCAGAGCTCCTCCGAATGCCTTTTATGGGCTCCGGAGCAGGGTGTTGCTCAAAGTGCTCATGTTTGGTGATTTGGAATGACGTTGTTTGAGGAAATAGTATAGAATTAGTGCTATTAGGAATGTAGACTGTAAACATAACAACAGTTCTGGGATGTCTAAAGATGAAGAAGCTGTCCAAAAGAGCCAAGCTCCTTCTGTATTGTTTTAAACAATTTAAATGCGAGCATGAATGTGTTCAGGGAAAGCTTCAGAAGAATGATTTTAAACAGCAAACCGCAGCACTTTCTTTCTCTTTATCTGCTTTTGCAGCTCATATTTTTCCCCTTTGTTAGTGTCCACACGGGCTACGCTCTGCACGCTTCTGACAATCCGTTATAATTACGGAAAATGGAGAGTAACCCGCAAGTTATGTAAGATTTGAATAATAGGTTGTAGGATGACATTTTTGGACACACATAAGCACTTAACACACGGAAAGTAAAAACAGACTGGAAGCCAGATTAAGAACGATCACATTGTGACAAGAAGAATGCACTTTATCAGATAGAAATATCGCCAGTACATCATTTTAAATCACACTTCAATTTCATTATTGTGTAATCAGCGAAAAGTTAATTGTTGAATGCTAAAGTGTTCATCAGCTTGAGCCTTTAAAGGTTCTACTGTGTACAGAACCCAAAAACAGAGGATTCCTCTTTCAGCTCTCTTCTTTCATAATGAGCCTCTTTGGTAAGTGAAGAAGGAACCATTGAGGAACCTTTCTTTGTAAGAGTGCATGCGTGTGTAAATGTCGTGTATGTGTGTGTATGTGTGTGTGTGTGTGTGTGTGTGTGTGCAGGTGTAACTAGCATTGCAGAACCTGGAAAGAAAGTGAAGAACCCTTAACTATCCAAGGAACATTTCTCTGTAATGCATGGGAGATCCTCAAACAGAAATAATTCCATGGTTCCATGGTCCTGGAGGAACGTTGTTTTGTTTCACTGTGTACTGTACTAGCTGTATATTGTTGAAATGACAATAAAGCCACCTGACTTGTCTTGAATTTAAAAAAAGGAATACCTAGGACCATTAAGGGTTCTTTGGTTGGCCTTCTGGTTCTATATAGAACCTCTTCAGTAAGCAAAGAACCCTTGAGGAACCTGATTTTGTAAGAGTGCGGTTGTGTGAATGTGCTTGTTTGTATGTGTGCAGGTTTAACTAGCATCCCTGACCACAGAAGTGCTATAAGGGGGGACTCTTTAAAGTTCTGTAGAGAATCCAATAAAGTATTTCCCCTCAGAGAGAAAGCAACGAACCCCAAACTATCCAAGGAACCACTGAGGAACCTTTCTCTCTAAGAGTACATGGGAGATCCTCAAACAGAAATAATTTTTTTAAGAAAAGCAATATCTAGAACCAATAAGGGTGGTTTGTTTGTCCCTCTGGTTCTGTATATAACTCTGCAACAGAGTGTCTCTCTCAAACAAGCTTCTAAGAAGAACAATTTTCTAAACTATCCAAGGAACTTGATGGAAAAAAGTGTATGAGTGTGTAGTTATCACGTTTGTGCATGTGGGTGATCCTCCACCCAAAAAAGAAAAATCAAATCTACATCCATTAAGGATTCTTTGGTCTTTGGCTTGTACATAAAACCTCTTCAGTAAGCAAAGAACCTTTGAGGAACCTTTCATCATAAGAGTACATGTGTGTAGTTGCCATGTTTGTGTGTATGCAGGTGTAAGTAGCGTTCCCAACCACAAAAGAGCCATGAAGCATGAAGTCTATGTAGAACCCAACAAAGTATTTCCCTTTAGAGAGAAAGCTAAGAACCCTTAAATATCCAAGGAACCATCGAGGAGCCTTTCTCTGTAAGAGTGCATGTGGAAGATCCGTGAACATAAACGGTTAAAAAAGTAATGCTTTAGAGCATCCTCAAACAAAAAAAGATCTATATCTCCAAAGTTTTTAGTTCCTTTTAGTTCTGTATAGAAGTCTATATCAGAATGCTTCTCTCTCAGAGAGAGTTCACTAAGAACATTGAAATATCTAAAGAACCACTAACAAACCCTTGAAGAATGTTTTTTTTCTCACTAACTCAGCCAACTGGTTTCAGTTACCAGAACATTTTCAAAACTTTTCTTTTCTAGGAATATTTAATCTGGCAATTTTCTGATGTTCTGAAAACATCCTTATGTACCATTCCTAAGATGGCTATACTAGAATAGTTGTTTTTCAGTTAACCTTCTGCAGTTTGTCAAAGTGTTGGAAGAGGTTTCTCCTGAAGAGAAGCCTTTATACATGTCTGAGTGAAGCCTTGGCCTTCTCTCTGTGCTACTGACTGCGGAGATGAAGCCCCCAGAAGAACCCTGATGTCTAATGAAATGAAAACTATTCTATACAGAGAGACTGAAAACATACTGGATGTTTGAGTCTTAAAATTGGACCTCAATCGGGAGGTAAATATTACCTGTCATAATCCTAACCACATCTGATTGGTCAGAAGCAGTTCTGACAGTAGCACAGGTGCACAGCAGAGGTTTATATTAACACACTCTTGCTAATACGTTTCTATAGTAACTGTAGATGTGCTACGTCATCTGTGGCTAATAACATGGATTTAAAAACTTGCTATTGTTTAACAAAGAAAAAAATGTTTGCTCAGGAAACATATAGCTAATATTTAGGGAAGGAGTCTCCAGTGTCAGCCCATTGTAACAGTTTCTAAGAGCTTTTCTGCCTTTCAGTACAGAGGAGCTTGTGGTTTCTTGGTATCGTTACAAGCTGCATTTTTTTTGTCTTATTAACTTCCGGACAGAGAAGAAGAGACGCTCGTTTTAGCGGTTAAAGCATAAGCGATAACAAGAGCTAACTTGTCGCACAATATTAAATGTAACTATACACAAATGGATCCAAATATGACAAATTAAGAAATGTTAGCTTTGCTAAATGACTGTGGTCTGAGAGGTGTGAAATATTTTGGGATGTGTTGTCAGAGGAAATGAATCAACTTTGGTTTAGTAACAGTAACACATTTCATCACACCGCACAGCAGGTGATTATTATTTATTTATTTACTCATCTACATGAACAATAAGGCATTCGAAGCTCAAGCTAGATTCTGATTATCCCAAAATGGAACTTTGGAGCTTTAATAATTAATCTGTATATTTTGGCATTGTCAGTAATCCCACCATGCTAGTATTTCATCATACGTTAGTGGAACATTCAACAATTTTGGTTTCAAACTTTAACCAACACTAATTATTGTGGCCGAGAATCAACAAGACTACACGTGTTTTAGTGTGAGACATTCCCAGACTCTATAGGATATCATTCATCTCTCTGCAGGACCCCAGTCTAGTGTGTGTGTGTGTGTGTGTGTGTGTGTCTGAAATGCCAGTCTTTTCTAGCACACTCCTACCCACTCCGGAATAGCCCAGCTGATTAAACTGTACCTCAGTCCCTCTGTGAGCTTTGGCTCTCCCTTCAGATTCTTGTTTTTTTTTTCATTCCCTCATAGCAATAAGCCACATTCTCTCTTTATTCCTGTCTTTCTCTCTTTGTTCCCCTCTCTCTCTCTCTATCTTACTCCACCACTTTAACTTCCACTACTTAATTTGTCCAAGGGTCAGCATGCTGGTACAGCGGGTAGCGTTGCCACCTCACAGCTCCAGGGTCCCTGGTCCAATCCTGAGCTCAGGTTTCTGCCTGTGTGGTTTCATATGTTCTCCCCGTGTCCATGTGGGTGTCCTCTGGGTTCTCCAGGTTAGTCCCACCTTCCTACATGGCAGTAGGAGGATTGGTGTCTCTAAATTGCCCCTAGGTGTAAATTAGTGTGTGAATATGTGCGTGTGTGTGTGCGTGGTGCCAGGTTGTATTCCTGCCTCATGCCCAGTGATCCTGGGATAAAGTCCAGGATAAACAATTACTGAAGATGGATGGATGATTGAATGAATGAATGAATGCTGTCTTTTGGGAAACAATAACAATTTTAACACAATACTGCTGAGTGTTGTTGCATAAGGAAATATAAGAGCCAATCATGTTTCAATATGCAAATAGATGTTGCCTTCAGACTTGCCAGGGCTGGGATTTTACTTTTAAAGGTTGATTTTTGCAATTTAACTTCAAATTATTTTATATAATTTTAATATTTTTGGGACGTTTATATTTTATTACAGTGCTATGTCTTTATTTTGTCTGCATTATAAAATAGAAAACATTTTCTTGGTTAGATAACACACCCTCAGCAAGTCTCTTATTAAGTTGTTACTATAGAAACGATAATCGAGCATGTTAATATTAACTTGTGATTTGCAGCTGCGCTACTGTCAGAGCTGCTATTAGAGGAAACGAATCAACACCTTCTGACCAATCAGAATCCAGAAATCTATCGCTGATACTGTCTTTAATGTCTGTATGTCTCAGTAAAGAACAGGAATATAAGTGAGACAAATAGGCAGTCATATTGTCCAGAGTGGTGCAGCATGGGGGTGACACTTGCGAAAGAAACTTCCCGTGAAACAAAAAGTGTCAGCGCACGCTGTCACGCGCTTGATCACACGAGGCGAATTCTTGACATTCCGAGTTCGCTGAACAGAGCTGGAGTGAGTCGGGAGGTGGAGGAGCCATGCCAAGCACTGCAGGGGGTTTGGAGAGCGATCCTGCCTACCACCCGGGACGGTTATTAGAGAAAACACAGAGGCGTGTTAGAATAGAACACTTGGCCCTTTCTGCTCAACTGTACGCCTGTTCCGCCCTCTGTGTTTTTGTTTTGTGTGAGGTGAGCTGCAGATGTGGTCCGCTGGACTCTGTACGTACACTCGTAATTATGCTTTGGAATCTTCTGCGTCTAGGTGTGGAATGTGCAGGCTATTTTCTCCTCTACCTCAGCAATAATGCCCCCCTCTGAGCCGAGAGAGAGAGAGAGAGAGAGAGAGAGAGACCCCCCTCGTTCTGTGCCACACACAGCGTGCCCGCTGAATGGTAATGCTAATGCTAATGGTAATGGGCAGAGTAGGAGTAATTTGGTCACATGTGCTCGCGCCGCTCCACTGCTAAAACCTCACGTTCAAGTGCGGTGACTCAGGCAGTGATGCGTCACAAAGCTCCCTCAGCTGGCTCGCCTTTCACATCGAGGGCTGCACTAATGACTAGTTAGCAGACCTGCTCTTTTTTTTCAGCTACATGTTTTCCGTTAATCCTGCCTTTGTTTTAGTTGTTTGCTTGGGTTTTTTATTTCATTTGTCTGGTTTAAATTACAGTTTGGTCGTCCCACAGTACGATGTCTCATTGGCGCTCAGAGCCTCACATCAGTGTAACCCTCAGTGTTCTTATTACCACTAGTCAATTATGTCCAATAATACATTTCAAATATAAAACAATTAAAGCCATTTTGAAGACAAAGAAACACTAGGAACTACTGAAGAACCTGCACCTTTTCTTCTCGGGATATGACGCCACCATTGAAAGTGTAGTCTTTTAAAAATATTTTCAACTCCAAGGTGGTGTGATGAAGTGGAACTATTGGTACATTCAAAGCATTCTGTGATTGTGGGAGTTGTGTAAAAAGCAACAAGTCAATGTACTGTAATGAAATTATATTTCTTAGCTAAGCTAAGATTTACTATTGCTACAGTATATGCATGAAAACTGTACTAATTTTTTTTTTTTTTTTTTGGTGGTGGTGGTGTTTTTTTTTGGTCACTGCACCAGATGAAGCCGAAGGTCCATTAACAGAAACTTCAAGTGCCCAGTGGGAATAAAAGCATTTGTTTTGTTACAGCTGACTTCAAATTGTTGTGCTTCACACATTCCTCAAGTGGAATGGTTTCTATCATAACCCATGCTATAGCCTAACCACTATTTTGTGGTTCACAGCAAAATTATTTCTTCCATATTGTGATTGCTAACTTGGTTGTCCATTTTTTTGCTTGGCCAAGCAGGAATATATCTGGAAGTGATCTTCTGAGTGACATGTAATCTCTCCACACTGTTACAACAACTGCAAGCTCAGGGGAAAACCTGCTCTGTATTGTATGCAATTTTGCTAACTTCCCCCAGACTTAGCCACAAAGGAGTTCATCTTTTCATTTTCTTAAACCCCCTTCACCCACCATTTTTATGATCATGGACCAGAAATTGATGTTGTGGTTCCAGGCTTTGGTTCCGCACAAGCAGTTGCACTTCTGATTCCAAATCAAGACACTTAGCAAATCCTACAATTATTTAATTTTTGAATTAGCTTGGTGTAAAACTGCTTGGTTGAATCAAAATCTGAGTAAGCTACATTCAAGGAAACCCACAGTGAGAAGCTAGCTAAGCTAACCATGTCATGTACAGTGCAGTGTGGTATAATGTTACAGTTTTGAGACGAAAACTGTAACATGTTTCTTAAACAATTAACCACAGCACTTGTAAAGTTATGTTCTAGTGAAGCCCGGATAGCCTACAAACATCAAGTCATGCACAATGTACTTCTCAACCAAGTAACAGGGAAGTTAAATTTCCTGCTCATGTCATACATAGATTTATCTTCGGTTACCTTTATGAGCCAAGTTCCTTTTCTGCTTAATCGTTTATTTTTTTTTTCTAAAGCATTGTTTTGCCAGATGACGCACACTACTCGATATAGCCAGCAATTACATAAATATACTGACTCATCTAAGAAGACAGTCTTGGCAAGCAGTATCAGTTTAGGCCCAACACTAAAACTCTGCTAATCTGAAATCAGGAACTAGGAGGTCATTTTTTTGCCATGAAGTTATTTCCATGAAAAATCATTGATCATTGAAGTAATAATTCAAATTACGTTTTGCAGCTGTTGCAGCTGGTCTGAGGGGAAATGACTATTTTACTGGCAATTGCAACAAACTAAACAGGAGCTTCATTGCTAACAGGGAATGCTAGTAAAAACTTTGTATCTGTTGTATTGTAATTGGCTATAATAATATGTTTGTTCTGTGTGTAGATGCTGAAAGGTTTGACTTTGGATGGTAAAATTTAAACAGTTAAACAGTTTGCTGGATCTCTGGTTCTGTGGTACTTTTGTCCTAATTTATGCATGGAAAAGTGGTGCCAGAGATCCACTACTGAAATGCTCTGCTTTATGATAAGATTTGTGATATGATTTGGCAGCACTCCACCTGGACAACATGGCAGAACCTTTCTATTTTGTCTCTCTTTTGTCTCTCTTGGTGCATTGTATACAGTGCTTTCAGAAAGTATTCAGACCGCTTCTTTCTTTCCACATTTTATTATGTTGCAGTGTTATGCATTTCACATCTTTCACATCAATCTACACTCCATACCCCATAATGACAAAGCAAAAGCCAGATTTGTGATAACTTTGCATATTTATTAAAAAAGAAAAAATCTGAAATATCACATTGACTTAAGTATTCAGACCCTTTGCTATGACACCTGAAATTTAGGTCAGGTGCATCCCATTTCTCTGGATCTTCTCCGACATGTTTCTACACTTTGAGGGGCAAATTCAATTGGTTGGACATGATTTGGAAAGGCGCACACCTGTCTATATAAGGTCTAACAACTGAAAATGTATATCAGAGCAAAAACCAAGCCATGGGATCAAAGGAACTGCCTGCAGAGCTCAGAGACAGGATTGTATTGAGGCACAGATCTTGGGAAGGCTACAAAAAAACATACTGCTGCATTGAAGGATCCCAAGAGCACAGTGGCCTCCATACTTCTTAAATGGAAGAAGTTTGGAACAACCAGGACTCTTCCAAGAACTGGCCACCCAGCCAAACTGAGCAATCGAGGAGAAGGGCTTTGGTAAGAGAGGTGACCATGAACTAGATGGCCACTCTGGTTGAACTCCAGAGATAATGTGTGGAGATGGGAGAAACTTGCAGAAGGTCAACCATCTGCAACACTGCAACACTCCACCAATCTGGGCTTAATGGCAGAGTGGCCAGACAGAAGCCTCTCCACTTGGAAATTGCAAAAAAGCACCTAAAGGACTCTCAGACTGTGAGAAACAAGATTCTCTGGTCTGATGTAACGAAGATTGAACTGTTTGGTCTCAATTCCAAGTGTCATATCTGGAGGAAACCAGACATAGTTCATCACATACACAATACTATCCCAACAGTGAAGCATGGTGGTGGTAGCATCATGCTGTGGGAGTGTTTTTCAGTGGTAGGGACTGGGGCATTGGTCAGGGAAGAAGGAAAGATGAACGCAGCAAAATACAGAGATTTCCTTAATGAAAACCTTTTTCAGAGCACTCAGCACCTCAGACTGGGCCAAAAGTTCACCTTCCAACAGGACAATGACCCTAATCACACACCAAAGACAATGCAAGTGTGGCTCAGGGACAACTCTACCAATGTCCTTGAGTGGCCCAGCCACAGCCTGGACTTGAACCCAATTGAACATCTCTGCAGAGACCTGAAAATGGCTGTCCACCGATGGTCCCCATCCAACCTGACAAAGCGAATCTGCAGAGAGGAGCCGCAGAGAAGGATGGCAGAATATCCCCAGATTCAGGTGTGCAAAGTTTGTTGCATCATAATCAAAAAGACTTGAGGCTATAATTGCTGCCAAAGGTGCTTCAACTAAGTACTGAGTTAGAGGTTTGAATATCAATGTTAAATTTTTTCAGTTTTAATAAACTTGCAAAGTTATCACAAATCTGGCTTTTGCTTTGTCATTATATATGGAGTGTAGATTGCTGGGAAAAAAAGCATTTTAGCGTAAGGATATAATAGGCAACGTAACAAAGGCAACATAACAAAATGTGAAAAAATGCTTACTTTTTGAATACTTTTTGAATGCACTGTAGATGTTTAAACTAACTAACACAAAAATAGATAGGGAGGGAGAGAATAATACAAGGAGCTTATCTTCTGGTGAATATTACCTCAGTAGGGAGTGCCTGTTGTAGAGCCATTGTTGTTTTTCCTGGACCTGAAGCGAATTCTCCTGAGATAAGTCACCAAGCGTGTGGAGTTTCGCTTGCACGTCCAGGATATACTGACTTTTATTTTTGCTCAGAGGTTGGACAAAATTTCCAGTTTTCTTTCTGGGCTTCCACCAATATAGCAGTTTGAATGGGGAAAACCCATTTATTCAGACCTGAGCCACCTCACAGACTGCAAACAATAGGGCCTCAAAATATTTATCCCACTTTCTGCTAGCCTTGTAAAAAAAAAAAAAAAAAACAATTTTATGAACCCATCAGTTTGTGGAGAATAAATGTACTTTTCATCTTGTAAACATTGTGTAGCATGCATGACATAAAACAAGGTCTGTTGATTTGTTAGGTTCTCTTACAGGATCCCAACCTTGAAGAATTCATGAAACTGCCTCAATCATGCTGTTTGCAAAGATCACAAACTATATGGCCAAAGGTATGTGGACACCTGACCGTCACACCCATATGTGCCCAAAACCTTAGGCATTAACATGGTATTGGTCCCTCTTTGCCGTTATAATAACCTCCACTCTTCTTGGAAGGCTTTCAACTAGAATTTGGAGCGTGGATGTGGGGATTTGTGCTCATTCATTAGCGACATTGATGTCAAGTGAGAAGGCCTGGTGCGCAGTCAGCATTCCAATTCATCCCAAAGGTGTTCAGTGGGGTTGAGGTCAGGGTTCTGTGCAGGACACACAAGTTCTTCCAATCCAAACTTGGAAAACAGTGTCTTCATGGACCTTGCTTTATGTGAAGGGGCACTGCCATGCTGGAACAGGTTTGGGCCTGTTAGTTCCAGTAAAGGGAAATCTTAATGCTATAGCATACAAGGACATCCTATACAATACTGTGCTTCCAACTTTGTGGCAACAATTTGGAGAAGAATCACATATGGGTGTTACGGTCAGGTGTCCTCATACTTTTGGCCATATAGTGTAGATACTGAGCTGCATAATCCACTAGAACTAGTAAGGAGTGATATTTGAATTAATATCCTTCACCTTTAACACCCAAACCTTTCCCAATACCTCATCTTGAATCAGGTTTTGGTGGATCAAGAGTCTGCATACAAGCAAATCCAAATGGGGATAGGAGGTAGTCGGTACTCTCTCCACAACCTCAACCGATCTGGCCAACCTCTGCTTTAGCTTTGGGATGCTGTGGCAGCACACAGCTTGGGGACGAAAAAGGAGAAATGAGAGGTTCCTAAGTGTACAGAAGGAATTGTGATTAGCAATGTGTGACACCAAGTCTCTACTCTCTCAGTTGTACCTCTACCCAATCAGGGTTGCAGCAAATTTTCCCTATGCACAGCTGGGTAGGATCATGGGGTGGTGATGCTGCTCTTGATCCCTATTCTTGCAAATTCAGACATCACGTCAAAGGGCAAAGAGATGATCCTCTCTCTCCAGTGTCAGCTCCTGGAACCGAAACAAAACCAAGCTTGCGGCTTTCCATTTCACTTTGCTTTTCAGCTATTCAGCGTCATGTGAACACAGAGTCACAAAACACACACTCACTTCCAAGAAAAGGACAGATAGATGACATAAATACAAACCTCGAAACAAGGGTCAGTTGTGCTCTATCATCCCTTCATAAACCACACCCCGTGTTACAAATGACCAATTCCGAAGCATGTGTCCAATTTGCTATTTACGCCACACAGTGCTTTGTCATCTCAAACTGGACTGTGTTATCATTAAGACATGATGACACAGCTTTTCTTATTCTGACACATCTAACTATAATCACGAGGAGGCTGAGAATTATCTGATGCAAAGAATTGCACGTATTAGCGGAAATGCTGCATCACGCTGTGCATGAGGCTCCGGTTTTGGGAAATGAAAACCGCCGGTAGAGGTTACACAGAGGTAGGCACACAGTCAGAATGAAGTAAGCCAAACAGCTGTCTAGCTTTGCCAACTGTGTCATGTAATTTAAAATATTACGGTCGATGACATCCTACTATGCAAAATAATTACAAAGCAAGCTTGGCATAGTGTTTTAAGTTCTTCAAATCTCTCAGGTCAGCTCCTGGCAATGTCCTTCTGTGGACAAGTTGACCTGCTCCAGAACAGCTCTACACACAGCTGGAGAGTCCAGCTGGCACTCGGTGGCATAAGGGAGATTCCACGACTGCGGTGTCATTTAGTTCTTGTACCTCTTAGAAATTAAACTTTTAAACTATTTTAATATAAACTCTTTTATATTGTTTAAAAAAAATGTAATTTAAAAATACACGCATTTAACTATTAAAGCTGGCAGGCTGCATGTTGCTCTTAAGTAACAGTGTTGAGGTTTTCTGGCATAGAATTAGCCAATAAATAAAATGTGGTTATTTAGCATCCATGGTAATGGCATGAGGATAATAAGGGCATTCTAATGATTTACTTTAATGGTTTTTTTATAGTTATATAGTTATATATTCAAAGTCACCTCACCAGGCAATATCAACATTGAAAATAACGGCAAAAGAATGACACAATGACTTTTCATCTTCAAGAAAGTCAGAACATGCAACTTCTTGATGAAGATGTGACATGAACTTTTCCAAATATTTTGAATATGTTCATGTGCCAGGGTTGAGTGGATATTGTAGGATTGAAATGCACATTTTCTTTAACCTATAATGGACAACTCATGGGAAAGCAGGCTTCATATATGAGTAATAAGAATAAGATAAGTTAATAGGTTAATAAAAATTATTGACAGGCAGGGAGTGTCGCTTTCTTGCAATGATGCTATGTGTATTGATGAATAAAGCCAGATGGTGACTTTATGGTTCACAACAGCAAATATTTATGGGAAATAATTCTTCAGAATGAAGCGTCAGCAAATATACAGACATTAGCACTACAGCATGACCCAGATGAACTCAGCTGCATTGTTCCCATGCAGTTTCGTGCTTTGAACCCATCAGTCCCCCCTCTATCCCAATCCACAAAGCAGCTGTGTGGAGGGTTACAAATGATTAACAGTTGCATTTGGGATAGGATGCACGGTTTGGTATTTACACTACAGAGTACATCTTCATCCACAATAAATTAGCCTATTATTCAACACTCAGGCCACCCATTCTGTACAAACTGCACTGGTTACCTGGCCCTTGTAAGTTCTTATGACAACCTTTAAGCCAATGATCTTGTGCCATAATATGCTGCTTACCCAGATACTCTATCCGTATACTTAGTTCTTCTGGTACTGGCTTTATTATGGTACCCTCAATAGGGGGTAGGTGTAACCGAATACGAGTATATTATTCAATACAAATACAGATACAAATACTTGCCAGAAATGTTAACAGGGCATCTGGCTGAGATTAGAGGTGTACCTCAAGTCTGGAGTGCCGAGATATGAAGCTCGCAGGACAAACAAAAACCTTGTTCATTAACATAAACATGTGGCGCTGAGTGACGCATTTAGCCTTCATCCTTAGTAACTGCCTGGTCAGGGTCATGGTGCTTTAAATTATGCTACTATTTTGTTTATATTTTGGGAACTACAACCAACTAAATATCAGAGGCAGGTACAAACAAAAATTAATGACTGTGTGAGTGAGATTTAAAAGACAATAGTCCAGCCCACATCTCTGGACAACTGGAGTGATGTAGCTGAGGTTGAGGAACTGTCAGGATTCACACACCATGCTCTACATCTGAATTTTATTTTGCAGTGTTAGCCTCTGTTTCCAAGGGCTTTAGTGGTAAGAAGATGTCTCCTGGTTTAGGTCATGCCCACTTCAGGTTTAAATTTGAATACAGATACGGATATTTAGTGCACTAAACAGATACAGGCATTGCCTTTCACCCCTAGTATGCGGCATGATGTTTAATATTATAGCCTCCAAATTTTGGAATTCACTTCCTCAAAGCCTCTGAGATCTCAATTTTATATTAAATCTTAAAATAAAGATTTATTTTAAATCTTATTCCAATTCATTTGCATCTGAATTGTGTCTGATTTCACCTTTTTTTACACTTTTGTTTTGTTCTAGCATGCTATCCATTCTGTTATTTTGTTTACAGTTATACAGTATGTCATTTACTTTTTCCCCATTATTCTATCACATCACATCTTTTTCATCTGATTCATGTTTTTGTTGTGTTTTCTACTTATTTTGCCCTTATTACTGTCATGGCTGGGGGGCACAGTGGCTTAGTGGTTAGCATGTTTGCTTCGCACCTCTGGGGATGTGGGTTTGAATCCCGTCTCTCCTTCTGTGTGCCTGGAGTTTGCATGTTCTCCCCATGCTTCAGTGGTTTCCTCAGGGTACTCCAGTTTCTTCCCCCAGTTCAGAGAAAAGCATTGTAGACTGATTGGCATTTCCAAATTGTCTGTAGGGTATGAATGGGTGTGTGCAGTTGTGCCCTGCAATGGGGTGTCCCCTGCCTGCCCTGAGTTTCCTGGGATAGGACCCCAAGGCCCGAAGTGGTACAGAAAATGGATGGATGGATGGATTACTGCCATGGATTTTGTAAAGTGACATTAAGAGTAAGAAATAAATAATATTATTACTATTATTACTATTATTCATGTATTCTACTGTGCTGTCATTAGGACGTGATCAGCTTTCCTCATTCTGAAATATCAAACTCTACTCGTGAAAAGTTTTACGAATTATCTGCCGAACTGAATACTATGTATTAGAGGAAACGCTGCCTCATGCTGTGCGTAAACGCATGTGCCTCCTGTTCTGGGAAATGAAAACCGCTGGTCGAGGTTACACAGGGGTAGGCACACAGTCAGAAAGAAATACGCCAAGCAGCTGGTCACAGTAATAACCCAATAAAATGTAATTGTTTTTTTCTTTTCTTTTACAATGTGTTGTTTTGTTTATGTTTGAGAGCCAAGAACGGGTTTGACTCCCCGCTGCGACATGATCTTCCCATTTCAGTGTAAATGAACGTTACATGAGAAAAGACCAGTCTGAGGCTTAAAGGGTCTCTCTGCTCATGAAACAATGGCATTAAGTACTGGTCAAAATACCAAGAATAATTACAATATGAATACAGAAGAATGAAGTCTATCATTTTATTTTATGTAGCTCATAGCTATGGACTCTTAATTCCAGCTATACAAAAAAATAAACGCTTTAATAGTTAATATATATGCTTTTAACATGTTCTGTTCTCCTATTGTCACAGGGTTACTTCTGAACTGTGTGTAATCTTGTAATAGAGCCACTGTTGCCTCTCCAGCTGACTGAAGGGGCATTTATTTATTGCACAGAAATATGTAAGCATGAATAGTCACATTTAGCTGCACCTGCTCTTGTCATAGCGTGAGGTAAAGAGGGCTGAAATAGTTTCTTATAATTACAAAGCTCCTTGGATCCCTTTTTAGAAACATAAAAAATAACCACCCAAGAAAACACTGATTACTCATTAAAGAAGGAATTACTGTAGCATACAAATGAATTACACCCCCCTCGCCGGCATCAATGGTATGTTCCAGACATTACTACTCTGCTACACTATAATACCTAATAATGCATTCTCTCAGCCTGTCCAGCTGTATGTGTGCTTTTGACACTGTGCGATTATATCTGTGTTTTAAGATTATTACTTGTCACGTTATACGAGATCCCAATAAAATCTGGGCTGAATTCAATACCAGACTGTGATAATGTGTGTTCTCCATGTCACTTTATATGATAAAGATCCTCTAATGATAGAAAATGAATACGTTCTATCATGTGTGCATCATTAATGAGTCTGATTGTGCAGAAAACATGCTCAGATAAACACAAGCATTCTTCAAAGTGAGCTTGTATGGCCAAAAGTATGTGCACCCCTGACCATCACACTCATATGTGGTTCTTCCCCAAACTGTTGCCACAAAGTTGGAAACACACAATTGTATAGAATGTCTTCATATGCTGTACAATTACAATTTCCCTTCACTGGAACTAAGAGGCCCAAACCTGTTCCAGCATGACAATGCCCCTGTGCACAAAGCGAGCTCCATGAAGACATGATGTGTGAAGGTTGGAGTGGAAGAACTCGAGTGTCCTGCACAGAGCCCTGACCTCAACCCCACTGAACACCTTTGGGATGAACTGAAACACTGACTGCATTTGTATTTGTATCTGTATTTCTAGCTGTCCCATAAGTTTAGCGTAATCATGTCTCATCCTCCTATTGGTGCATTTTGGTTGCATGCGTCATAGCAGCGTTCACACTCTGAGATTTTAATCCAAAATTACTGATACTAGCAGAACTTTCTGACCCTGACACACTTCTCCTGCTGTGCTTCCTCTTGCCTGAGCAATCCTGACTCTCTCCTCCTCTTCCTCTGTTCTTTCTGCTTCTTCATCTAGAGCATTCTACACTTTCTAGAAACAATGAGTTTCTAGCTGTTTTAATTAATGTGTATTAGATCTAACGATTATTGAATTGTCTTCTAAGGGATAACTGTGAGGTGAGAAAACAACAACAACAACAAAAATTTTAATAGTATATACTGCATATTGTGTATATAGTGTATATTACTGACTATGTGGTTATGCACTATGATTAATAGCACTATATGCATAACTACCTTGTAATGTATGTGTGCACAACTGCACTGCTGCCGCTCATACACTCCTCCCAGCACCACACACACTACGGGATAGATAGACAGACAGACAGACAGACAGACAGACAGATAGATAGATAGATAGATAGATAGATAGATAGATAGATAGATAGATAGATAGAGGAGAGCTGACACACTGATACCGAGCCACAGAATGCATCTACAAAGTGCATTTTCATGCTAAGTGTACATGATAAAAGTGTTAATGTTGTGGATACGTTGTTAAAAATAAAGGTAGGAGAACTTTTCAGCCATTTTCGTTGGTGCTGTGATGAACTGAATGGTTATTTTCTCACCATGAAGAACCTTACACAAATATAAATGTAAATATTGTTGGTATGAAATGTTGCTTCAGTTAACTGTAAAAGCAAAAAATGGTTCTGTCATGGCATTATTCATTCATTCATTCATTCATTCATTCATCTTCAGTTACCACTGATCAGGGTCATGGTTACATGGTGGATCCTGGGAAACTAATCTGGGAACACTGCACATGAGGTAGGAATACATCCAGTATGGGATGCTATAGGACACCGAAGGACACCATGCACACACACATTCACACATAGGGGTAATTTAGCATCCAACTACATGCATGTTTTTAGGAGATGGGCAGAAACTGGAGAAGCCTGATGAAACCAACATGGGCACAGGATCGAACCGTGGACCATGCAGCTGTGAGGCACCAACTCTACACCAAATTTTCAGTGTTTAATATTTTAAAATGTTAACCTTTGATAGTAAAAGATTACTAAGCAAAAGAAAGAAAGAAAAATAAATAAATACATGCATTTAAATAAACAAATGAAAAAAAATAAATGAATCAATAAATGACTTGTAAGCAAACACTAAAAGTGAAACTAAACTATATGCAAATATAAAATGCAAATAAAACACAACTGAATTTCAGACTGAAGATAAAAATAGTAAGAACAGAAGCGACATTAAAACTGCAGTAACTTTGAGGTCTCGTGCTGGACCAGGCGGCGAGTGACGTCACACAGTTGATGCTGCATTATTCATTAAAGGGGCGTGGCTCTGAATCTCGGTGTCTATATATAGAGAGAAGTTTTCCATTTAAAACGCGTCTCACGTGGCCGGTTGGCGACACCCGGGACGCTAAGCTTTCACATCTTTGGGCATTATTATTATTATTAATATTAATATTATTAGTATTATTATTAGAATAATTATTATTATTTGATTTTTTTTTTTTTCTCCGTGAGCATGGTGGTCGCGCTCCGCTCCCTGCTCGTGTCCGTGAGTCTGGCCGCGGTGGCGCGCCTGTCCTCCGCCGTGGGCGCGGTGATCCGCTGCGAGCCGTGCGACGCCGGAGCGCGGACGCTGTGCGACCCCGTGCCCGAGGACTGCGTGGAGCGGGTGCGCGAGCCGGGCTGCGGCTGCTGCGTGACGTGCGCGCTGGCCGAGGGTCGAGCGTGCGGGGTTTACACGGGGCGCTGCGGTGCGGGGCTGGTCTGCCGACACCGGCCGGGCGAGCCGAGGCCGCTGCACGCGCTGCTGGAGGGCCGTGGGGTGTGCGTGAATCAGACCGCACCTCCTCCGGTCAGCGCGCGAGAAGGTACAACACTTTAATAACATGCGTAAAAGTGTGTGCGCGTGTGTGTGTGATTCATAGTGTGTTCATAATGTGTGTGTGTGTGTGTGTAATTATTAAAAAACTTAAAAAAAGTGGAAATGCATATACTTGCATATATTTTATTCTGCATGCTGCTGCACTGAGGCGTGTGCGCGTGCTTTGTTGATTTGATATGATGAAGATGCACGAGCGTTCCTCCTCTCCAGCCCCCTCGAGGTGTCTGTCCTCTTCACCCAGGGGCTCGCTTCCAGTATCCCTTTCTGCTGTCACAACTCTGTCAAGGAGTGGCATGCAGCCTTGCATTAGTGCAAATGGAGCTTTCAGTGGTTTGTTTTTTGCACGTGATCATGCACACTAAACTGTATCTTTCCTTGACACTGTGGTGGTACCCTTAAGCGTACACCTTTTGTACCTTTAGTACCTTTGACTTCGAAACATGCATGTATGAGTAGCTTTAAAGCTTTACTCTAAAATCTAATTGCAGTCCAATTATGCAGCTTTGATTGTGAGAGCAAAAGGTACCATTAGTACTGCTTTGTTCTTTGAGTGTGTATGATCATGTCTGCCCAGAACTGCTTAATATTTATACCTTATCTTAAGATTGATAGGATGGTCAGGTCATAACTTCTTTCCATGCTTGTGATGAAGATATTTGGTTTGTGCATTAGCATGGATAAAGAATTTTTATTCATGTATCCATTCCAAGAGAGACAGAAATATAGTCTATCTATCTATCTATGTCTCTGTAATGAATTCTGTAAGACATTAATCTCATAGCTAAATAAGCAATTAGATCTTCCCCAGTATTGTGAAGAGGTTCATCTGCTTTGTCCACACTTTTACAGAAGTGACGTATTTCTTTGCTCATTTGGCGCATGCAGCGCATTTCCTACCAGTTTTGTGGTGTTCCAAATCCAGTCGGAAGCACAGAGTCCAAGCCTAAGCTATTTTGATTCGTTAAACCAAATCTCCTGCTGTCTTCTGAGGGAATAGCAAAGTATAAATGTAATAACTGCATGTGTGCCCAGCGTTAGGATGTGATGCTTGTTTCAGCATCTGAGTTCTTAAACATGCATCTGATTTATTTGGAAATCGGAATTTCTGAATCAGAGGTGTAACTGAAACAAATGAAGTGTGTTTCTGCAGAACCACTGTAATGCACAGATGAAAACTGGCATTCATGCCATGAATGAAAGCTATGCCTGAGCCATAATGTTTTTTTGTGCAACTATTTATTTTTTTGGTTTCTTCTTTTTTTTCCCCCAAAACTTTGCATTTTGCAAGATGAATGTGCACGAATACCATTCAGCTATTGGATGAGATGAAAAAAGTGGCGAGAGTTGATTATGATTTTATCACGAAAGCACTTTTAACTAATCAAACAGTTCTATCTAACAGATTGACTAAATTTAGTCTCTGTCATAAGAACAATTATCACATAATATTTGATTGTCTTCTCCATGTTGGATATGATCTTCCTGAGATTGTGTTCAGTATTTCCTGATTGCATCATGTGATAATTGGCGTGTGATTTGGGTAAACATGTTATGAATTATCAAGAGGCCATGACCTGATAATGGCATCCCAGTAATAAGAAAAAAATGACCTTGATGACTGTGATGTGATGTGATGCACCTCATTGCTATACCTATAGCACGATCTTCCGATTTCCGCCGCCTGCTGCACTACACACATTGACAAAGGCTCAATCTGGTAGAGCAAGACACTAGAGTGTTTTTTTACTAAGTGGAATAATTGCCATTGACAGATGACACAATCTTTTCAGAATCAGAAACACTCATGTATGTGGTGATACTGATGAATCCAAGAAAAATACTGAGAGAAAATTAACACACTAGCCAGACTAGCCAAATAATATCTTTCACGTGCGATACGAGGACACAATATAACATCTCGTGAGCCAAAACAACTCCAATGCCAATGACTCACCGAGGCCGCTAAATGAAGTGCTACATGATCACATACTTGTTTGTTTCCATTAGTCTGTATTAGTGCACTAGCATTAATATAAAAGCACAAACTAGCTAACTAGCACACCATTTGTCATTACATTACCAATTTTCAGCCTTGTCAAATGGGTTTCAACCCAAACATGCCACTGGGTAGTACACCGGAGCTTTTACTCTTCCTAATTTAGATTTATAATTTGTCCACGCATGCATACTCAAAACTACCAGATTGAGTTGGCTCCAGTCTAGTCATGAATGAAAAGATTTCTAAATGATACTGTGTCATTTTCACTTATGACATTTTCACCAGTCCGATGTGATTAAAACTCACAATCGCCATTTTACAACGGTTGCCTTATTCATATGACTGTATGGATGTGTGTGCATGGGGGGTCTGATCCAAATAAGTACTCTACCTTGATAAACATATGATTAGCTACTAAATAATTTCATTCATTCTTATTTGTTAAATGCTCAGAGTAAAAATTTAACATATGGTTTGTTAAATTTACGCTATGTAGTTTATCACATGCTGTTCTAATGGGATTGTACGAGTTTTAAATTAGTATGTACCCAGTGGCGTATGATCTTTCCATTGGTACCATGACTAGTTTACAAAATTGAAGAAGTGGTCAAAGTTAATAGATTAGAAAGACTACAAAGACCAAAAATGCTATATTCTGCATGGTTTGAAGGGATAGTGCCATTTGTTTTTCATCAGGACAGCTAACAGAACGTTTGACTTTTCCAAATGTACCACATGGAACATAAAGGTGGCTGGAACTGTGGTAGAAAATCTCAGAAATCCTTCACAGTTTAACTTCTCCATGTTTGTCCTTATTTTGGGCAGGTTCCAGGGCTAAAAACCCTTCTCTCTCGTCTCCTGAATCCTCTTTTCCTTCTGGACTCTAGTGCAGTACTTTGGCATACTTTATATTTAGTCAAGTTTATTTATAAAGCCTGAAATCACAAGCATGTCTTAATGGGCTTTACAGGCCCTTAACAGCCGACAACCCAGCTTTAGACCCTGGGTGTGCAGTAGGTGATGAATGCAAGGATAAACAACGGAGAGGAAATTGCAGATCTAGAAATTAGACCTAATTTCATTCCTTCTGACAAAAAAATGTCTTATTAACAACCTGTGTTTGAAACGAGAAAAAGATATATTGAGTAGAAAGGTATTCATATACAATGATTGTGTTGTTCCCTAGACTCTTCTCTAGGAAAAAAAAAAGTTGGCAGGTTTGCATCCTAGTTTTGCATCTTCCCAGCATTCCTTCTGTCCGATTTTCAGTCGAGAGTGCCAGGATGCCTGAGGAAGATTCCAGCAGCAACACAACGAGTCCGTCAGTGCCAGCTGGACATGAGCAGTCAACGGATGTCTTTCCCTCCCACGGTCGGCGTCCCCCGCCCTACCGGCTTCACCCCAAAGCTGAGGACATCCGACGCGAGCAACTCCGGAAGAGCCAGAGCTTCAAAATAGAGGAACCTCTGGCAGCTGCCCCTTCCAACCATGAGAACATCGCCTTCGATTCCAAGCAGGAGCGAGAGTATGTAAGTACAATGCCAGGATCTGTTGGATAACCGAATCTTGAATCTGGAAGGTTGTGGGCACAGATGGTAATGCCCTTCAAACTTTGTTGCAACATTTGGTTGTTGGCTTTGTAAAAGATTCTGTACACTTCAGATCAGTATACAATCAGCTATTTATGTAACTTTGTCCTTCAGGGTAGCACAATGTGCGTGGTGGATATAGAGCTAGAGCTCCTGGCATCATGCAGATTTTAATTCTGACCCTAATCAAACACACCTGTGCCTAAAAATCAGAGACCACTCAGTATTTTAACAAGCTGAAGTAGGTGTGTCAGTGTAGGCTTGGCACCAGACCTGCATTCCCTGTGGTACACCAGGAAAGGGATTGCATAATGCTGGCTTTGAACAAGAATGACATTTTACAATGGGCAGACTCTGTGAGAACAGTCAGTATATGGACGCATATAATTTATTTCCCCACAATGGCTTTCAATACCGACTGCCTTGACAGTTGCTGTTGGTACTGGAATTTGTCTTTTTATAGTTCTTAAACTTTGTTTGTTCTCAAGAACATTGCACTAAGGAAAATCTTTTTATGAAGACATCTGATTTCAGTTCTCTCTCAGATCTTGAGCTTTGCACAGTTTGGCTGCTTGGCTTATTCTACTGCTGCTTGTGTTAGCATCTGTAGTTTGGGTGTAACATTAGGCTGGAGACTGGATGCAAGTGCACAAGCTCAGCATTAATTTTATTAGTGTGTGTGAGAATCATAACTATAGTCCATAGTGGGGGTTCAAACACAGGCAGCCAGGATTTAGCAGAGGATAATCCTTAAATTAAGTAAATAAGCAGAAGTCAAATACAGGAAACACAATGAAGCGGAACACAGGGAAACAAGGCTCAGAATTGACGCAAACGAACAACATGATATTTGCAAAAACAAAGGGCAACACAGAGAGTATAAATACACAGACTAATTAAGGGGAAACAACAGACAGGTGTTCACAATCAGGGATAATGGACCAATTACAAGACAAAGACGGGAATAAGACCAAAACAGAAGCATGTGGTCTCCATGGGAACTACAAGGCAAGTCGGGAATGGGGAACCTGTGACATCTGTGTAGGATGCAAATTTCGTCTAATTCTTTGACAATTAACTGACTAAGTTGCTGAATAATCATTAACAAACCAACATAAACCCAAAGCAAGGTTTTATTAAATTAAAAACAAATCAATAGGCTATGTTAATGAATAGGTGTAGCTAGCGTTAAGTTGTGCTAAATAAGTTAAAGACTATGTAGAAATGCAGACACCGTTTGATAGGTTTTGTCTTTAGCCCAAGGTAGCTAGTTAATATTACTAAAAGCCTATCCCAGGAAACAGTGGGATTTCATCCCAGATTGGATGATATTCAATGCACACGTACACATGTTTACACACTCTTCACACCTAGCAACAATTTAGTAGCCAATCCACCTACCTGAAGGATACCCACATGGAAAACATGTGAAAATCCACACAGAGAGCAACCGGACATCAGAATCAAACTCTGGACCATGGAACTACGATTTGACCATTCCATGTTGCTTAGCCACGTTAGCCATGTCCAACATAGAAACAAGTAGAGACGTGAACATATCAGTCAGCAGTAGTCTATTTTCGAGTTTTGTTCCAGGCTAAATGCCCTAAATTTGATCAAAGTCAACACATCTATATGTTTATGCTCAGTCTGATAAGTAGTTTGTAGTTTGTTGACTGATGTCTCAGTATAAATATTTTGTGAAGACACTGCAATCCCAGGAACACCCATATAGCATCTTTCCAAAGTTGCTAGCCTTATGAATAGAGCACAGAATTTGTATTGAGTGTATACAGTGCTATGTTACACTACATGTGCTATTTTTAATCTTTACCATAGATTTCACTGGCTTAAACAAGCTATCGCATCATGTGTTCAACTTCAAATCTCAAACACTGTTTAGCAATTAGTCTGTTAACCATTAACATCTTTAGTCCAAGCATAGTCAGAGAGCCACCATGAAATAAGCCTTGCTACATCAACTCTGACCTGAAATCACATCTCTGACAACTTTAGGTATTTTCACGTCGGCAGTGAGTCTTCAGTTTGAATGGAACCCTGGTGTGTTCTCCACTTTGGTGCCGTTCATTAAGGCAGGGTAGAGTAGAGTGATCACATTCAGGTGTGGACCAAAACAGCCGGTCTGAGAGCATCTGAGCGAGGTGGTCTCGGTTCGTTTCCAAACGTTCTGTAGTGCGTTTTGACTCTGAGTTGGCTCAACTGTGTGTTGGGTTGTAGCATTTTTTTGTAGATGTGAGCTGCTAAACTGAGCCAAAGGACAGAGCTGTAGTGCTGTAGAAATGCCAAGTGTTCTGGAGATTTGCACTAACAAACACAAAGAGGATAATAAATGATGAATGTGATAAAGGTGATTTCAACTAGTTATTTATATAATTATCAAATACTCTATGAACAGTTGGCCGTTGTGTTTTTTTTTTTTTTTTTTTTTTTTTTTCTATTTGGGTTACAATAATTATGTGCAGTGTGAAACCAAACTGAACCAAAAGTGTCGATTTCGTGCTGGCTAAGATATACTGATTCAAACTATCCATTTAGTAGATACACCGATCAGCCATTACATTAAAATCATCTGCCTAATATTGTATAGGTCCCCCTTGTGCCACCAAAACAGCTCTGACCCATCGAGGCATGGACTCCACAAGACCTCTGAAGGTGTGCTGTGGTATCTGGCACTAAGACGTTAGCAGCAGATCCTTTAAGTCCTGTAAGTTGCGAGGTAGGGCCTCCATGGTTCGGACTTGTTTGTCCAGTACATCCCACAGGTGCTCGATCGGATTGAGATCTGGGGAATTTGGAGGCCATGTCAACACCTTGTTCTCTTTATGTTCCTCAAACTATTCCTGAACAATTTTTATAGTGTGGCAGGGCGCATTATCCTGCCGAAAGAGGCCATTACCATTAGGGAATACCGTTGCCATGAAGGGGTGTACTTGGTCTGTCACAATGTTTAGGTAGGTGGTACGGGTCAAAGTAACATCCACATGAATGCCAGGACCCACAGATTCCCAGCAGAACATTGCCCAGAGCATCACACTGCCTCCACCAGCTTGCCTTCTTCCCATAGTGCATCCTGGTGCCATCTCTTCCCCAGATAAGCGACGCACACGCACCCGGCCATCTACATAATGTAAAAGAATACGTAATTAATCAGATCAGGCCACCTTCTTCCGCTGGCACTTTTGGCGTTGGACAGGGGTCAGCATGGGCACTCTGACTGGTCTGCAGCTACACAGCCCCATACACAACAAGCTGCAATGCACTCTGTGTTCTGACACCTTTCTGTTACAGCCAGCATTAACTTTTTCAGGAATTTGTACTACAGTAGCTCTTCTGTGGGATCGGACCACAAGGGCTAGCTTTCCATGCGCATCAGTGAGCCTTAGGCACCCATAACTCTGTCACTGGTTCACCAGTTGTCCTTCCTTGGACCACTTTTGGTATGTACTAACCACTGCATACCAGGAACACCCCACAAGACCTGCTGTTTTGGAGATGCTCTGACCCAGTCATCTAGCCATCACAATTTGGGCCTTATCAAAGTCACTCACATCCTTACGCTTGCCCATTTGTCCTGCTTCCAACACATCAACTTTGAGAACTGATTGTTCACCTGCTGCCTAATATATCCCACCTCTTGACAGGTGCCATTGTAACAAGATAATCAATGTTATTCACTTCATCTGTCAGTGGTTTTAATGTTATGGCTCATCGGTGTATTTTGTCCAGTTATCCTCAGTGTTAGATACTTTTCTATGAGTCTATTATCTATGAATATATGAATACACTAATGCTATTATTCAGCTATAAAACTGCATTTACACTAGCAGGTGATAAGTCGCGTCACTCTTGTCGCTTGTAGTTTGTCTCTTGTTTGCATTTAGGAACTGCTACAGTAAAGTAGTGAGTGAAGAACTGAAGATATTTTGGCCCATACATGCCATAGGACAGGTCTGAGGAATCGTTTGAGCCAATCGTTTGGAACTGTCGCTTTATCCTATCATACCTAATTAGCATAGAAATTTGCAATCTAATTTCAAATGTCACTTGTTGCTGAAATCATGGCTCATGGTGGGAATGTAGTGCAACAAATCCATATTTAGTTGGGATACTTGCACCCATTTCCACCCCATCCCCAATCAGGGATGCACCACCATGATGGAGGTTGCAAGAGAACTGCCAAAAACAGCAACAATTCATAAGTGGGTTGGCTTTAGATTTGGTTTTAATCTCACACTCTTTCAAGAGGTCTTATTTATGATTTTGATTGCCTAGAAGCAGTCATTCTATAAAGAATGCATCCTGCATTGAGTTCATCCAAATCAGAAATGAAGAAAAAGTTCAGCTCGACCTTCTTGCAATAGAAAGCTCGGCCATCTGTAGCACCGCAAGTAATATTCCAGATTTATCAAAGTATGTCTTTCATAATATTTGTTGATTTTGGAGCCTTGCACCATCTTTCAAACATTCCAGAGATATCTTGTGTTGTTTCTTGATATCTACTTCAAATCCACCTCTCTACAGAGTCCGAGTGTTGAGCAGGGACTTTCTATGTGTGTGTCTGTGTGAGTGAGTGGGTGTGTGTGATGTGTGTTTGGATGAAGCTCTTTGGAGCCTACAGTAGTGATCAGGTTTGATTTTCCTTTGGCACATCATCTCTGGTAGATGATCAGAGCTTAAGAGAAGTTTAATAGCTTAAAGTGTGTGTGTGTGTGTGTGTGTGTCTGTGCATGTCATTTGTATGTGTGCATTCCTTTTCAATACTGTGTGTGTGTGTGTGTGTGTGTGTGTGAGCTGTAATCTTTATAAAATGCATGATTTGTGAACAACCTTTTGTGCTTTTTTTGTCTCATTTTATGTGCTACCATGTTGGCATGAGCCAAACTGTGGTGGCGTTTTGGATCTCTCCTCTAGCTGTGTGTGTGTGTGTGTGTGTGTGTGTGTGTGTGAGTGGTATTTGCGGACTCTGATGAGTAACTAGAGCTGGTGGCTCTTGGTTTGTGTGTTAGGGCTGTTTTGATGGCCACATTCCCTGCTTTTGGTCCATTTCTGTTGTAAACAAGCTCTGCCTCCTTGACTGGACGCCACTGAGGGGATGGGGTTTTTTGGGGTTTGATTCATGTGGCTTGTGCCTTCCTTCATGTGCTGGAAAGCTGTTCGGAGACGACGAACAGCACTGCTAGTTTAGCTTTAGCTAGCATTAGTCTGAACATTTCTCACTGCGATTCAAAAGGACAGCATCTATCTTCTAAATGCAGAGCTTTTATTGAACTATAGCTTCCTTTAACAGGTTTTCTTTAGTTTATTCACCTCCACTAGCTGGACGATTCCACAATTGGGTTCCACTGATATTACATTTATGTATCTATGTAGGTAAAGGTAAGACATTAAAAAAAAAAGTAACAAAAACCTACGTGCATGTTTCAGATAAATCGCTTAAAACAGCAATAAAACCTACAATATCTATAGGAAATATCACTGGTCTGTCCTATTTCTTCATAACTACACTATACTTTGCCATATAATCATTAAAATACTTCAAAAATCATATTATTTTTGCATTAATCTGATTAACATGTCATGCTTGAAGCATCCTTTTTCACGAGTCGTCCATTTTAGGTTACGAAAAATTCAACATTCACTCAACCCTGTTACCTGAAAACATTCACCCCTATGAAACATTTGGTACATTCCACGAGTGACAAGTCACATCTTCACCAGGAAGTTACATCATTTGAATTTCCTGAGGATTGTGGGAAGAAGAAAATGAAGTTCTCTCATTCTTGTTTATTTATTGTTACTCTTTTAGTGATCTTGACAACCCTGTTAACTAAATTATGGAATGAAATAAAAAAAAAAAAAAAAAAAGCTTAGTCAAGGATGCTAGTTTTGCTAATTCTGCGCTTAAAAACTCTAACCTGTTTCTCATTTAAGAGAATAACAAATAGCAAATCAAAAAAAAAAAAAAAAAAGATTGTTGATGGGTGTGACGAGCAGGAGGGAGGGGCCAGGCTGTGAGGACGTAAGCCTGGCACTGAGCTGGCTAATCAGTGGGAGAGAGGGATAAAGGAGCGGCTGGAGATGCCGAGGGGTAGAGAGAGAGAGAGAGATGTGCGCATGTCTCGTGTTTGTGTTTTACGTTATGTTTATGTTGATTATGATTAAACTTTACGTTTGAGTTCACTCGGTTCCCGATTCCTCCTTGCCCGTTGTTGACATTTGTTACATTCGCGTTCATCTCTCTCTCCTCCTTGGAGTCTCCAGCCGCACCTTTATCCCTCTCTCCCCCTGATTAGCCAACTCGGTGCCAGGCGTGCGTCCTCACAGCCTGGCCCCTCCCTCCTGCTCGTCGCAATGGGTTAACACAAAGTTAAACGCATATTTTCTTTTCATATTTTCTTCAAAAATGAAATCACCCGGTTGGTCATTCATATTTTATGAGCAGTGCGAATTAGGTTTCATTTTAGCCCCTGGAACACTGAACAGGAAGGTCTTTGAATCCGCTTCCACGTTTTACTTCCTCATTACCCTCATTCGTTAATTCACGATTCTGTTTTTAACCTCTCACGGCTTCAGACCGGTGGCTGGACTTCCTGTAGACCTGTGTTTGCTCGGGTTCTGGAGCTGTTACAGCATTAAAGTGCTTCTAATCCCGTATTTCTGAGGTACGGTGTGCGGTGTGGTGTGTTTAGCTGGTTTAGTGGAGTTTTGGGTCAGAGGCTTGCTGCCAGATGCTGTTTTCATGGAAAGGATTGCATTTCCTGGAAATGAACCTCAATATTTATTTCCCAGGGGACAAATTAGAGTCAAAGTACACAGATAGATTCATAAAAATCGCCGCTAATGTCCAAATTCATGGCAGTCTCTATTTTGCGCAGTCTGTGTTTTGGAGGTTTGGTTCCTGTCAAGGTTTCTTCCATCATGCCTTGTGCATTTTAGGTCCAGGTCTTTGAAGGAGGTCTTTATGAGAATCCTACCTCAGAAATGGCATCGGGAGCAAATGCGCCACCAAATCCGGCTCCTTCTTTGATAAATTTCATGATTTTTAAATAGATAGATTCAGTTATTTTTAAAAAATTGCACTGAAAGCAGTGTTTTCAGGCGTACATTCACGCTTTGTGCTGCGGCTGTGTGTGCAGGGTCCATGTCGAAGGGAAATGGATGGCATACTTAATATGCTGAAGATCACAGACATGGTGAACCCCCGCGGCTTCCGCATCCCAAACTGTGACAGGAAAGGCTTCTACAGGAAAAAACAGGTGAGGGACAAATGCAACGTTTGAAAGATTTCAGCATGGAACACTACAGCAAAGATATGGTTTTTAAAATAAGGCTTTGGGGTAAAATGTTATCTAGCACCTTTATGTTCTTCACAGGCGTTTTGAAGGGTTAACAGGTCTAGCTTTCTAAAGTTGGTCTAGTTGCAACCCTTTCAGAAAGACACTTTTAAGAAGAACCTGTGCAAGATGGAAGTTTTTGATGTTCACTGTCAGTGTGAGTTGTATCTGAAATGAAATATTAATGAAATAAAAAAAAAAAAAAATACACTCCCATAATCATGCTATAAAGAGATAAAGCTCAAGTTTCCCTTACAGGAAAGTGACATAAGCCTCATGCATGAATTTTACACATGATTAATTTCTTTTCATGGTGTGATGAACACATGATGTCATTTGTTTACATGAATTCGTACCCGTAATTTCAGGGCGTAACTTTTCAAAATGCACCTTGCTTTTCACACGTGATCACACTAGTTTCATATCAGTCTCTTTCAGTTATTTTTCTCCGGGTGATTAGCGCTGGGGCGAATGACCGCTAAGGGCCCGTCTCTCTCTCTCTCTCTCGGATCCAAACCAAGCGTGGCTGCCGTGGTGGCCATCTTGCGTAACCCGCCCTGAGAGAGCGACGTCAAGGTGGCTACTGGGGTCTGAGCCTCTCCCCATAATTATCGGACTCCTTGTGCTGGCTGCATGAAAATAGATTTGAGCCACTTCCAGATTCACGTGGTCGGCCCACAATTGGTTTATAATAAATGAGTGTCCCAGACGCCTTCATATGGATACACTTATCTTCCATCGTCAAGAGCAATATTTATGCAACATGGCAGGTCCTGCTTAATGGGAGTCTTTTCGTTGACCCTCAATCTAAAAAAACTGTCTTCACATTGAAATTATCACTATCTTTATATATACATATATATATATATATATATATATATATATATATATATATATAATGTGTAATATAATATATAGTGTGTGTATATATTACTGTGACAATTATGAAAATAAGCCTCCCCCGTAGGAGAGGGAGTGGTGACCATTTTACGATGGGGTGTTTACTTTTTGTGGTCAGCACAACGCTTAGCCTCGTGCTAATGATTAAACCTGAATGTTTTTGCTGCAGGTCCTGTGCAAAGGAAAAGATCTGATTAGCAGAATGCAGAAAATTAACAGAATGCATCAATGATAAAGTATTCAATTATTCCTAAGTGTTTTTTTTAAAGAAAATTGCGAATATATTAATGAAGCATAATGCTGAAAGTTAGGCAAAAACAAGATCCTTAGCATTCACCCTCCCACACAAAGTTTTTTAAGGTTCCCAGTCTGGATATTGTCTCTTGTCTCTCACTTCATTTAGTTTCGCGAGCTCCACACAGGCCTCCCAGTCTCGAGCGAATTCCCTTGGTATCACACACTGCGAGGAATGAATCAATGGGCCATTTACGAATCATCGAGTCCTCTTATGCTCTCATGGAACCGTTGGTTTTGTTGCGTTGTTGTATTTTTTTTACACACTAGACAGGACTTTGACCTTTAGTTAAATTGGCAGCTAAATAACAGCCCTCTGGGCTGGAGCGCCAAGCTCTGTAAGTCATTTGTAGCACCCATAATTTGGAGCCGGGGGTATAATCAGCAATGGATGATTTGTACTGGCCAGCGGGAGGCTGAAAATAGAAGTTGGTGCTGGCGAGCTTCACACACTGGCCCTGAGCAAATATTTCAGCCTCCCTGTGTTTACCTTTAAGCAGCTCTATATGAACACAAAACAGGATGTGCATCGTAAAAAAAAAAAAAAAGACGACCCCCTGGAAATACCTAGTCGCAGGTCACATCAGATTGGTGGTTCACTGGGAAACTCGAGGTCATGAGGTTTAAAACTGTTTAAAACGAAACGCAATGAGTAAATCAATTAATACTCCTGTCTATCATTCTCTCTCAGTGCTGGCCGTCTAAAGGCCGAAAACGCGGCATATGCTGGTGCGTGGACAAGTACGGCCAGCCCCTGCCAGGCTTCGATGGAAAGGACAGAGGAAATGTGCAGTGCTACGCCATGGAGAGCCAATAGAAAATACCAGACAGGTGAAGGAAAGAGAAAGAGAGATCGAGGGAGTGTGTGTACACTGAAGAATCTCCACGCTCAGACCCTCCATCTCGGACTCGTGTCTCGGTCCTCCAGGAAAAAAATATCGAGGGGGGGGCATAAAATTCTGGGCTTTCCTGAGCTTCGACGAGCTCTAATTTATTTCTGTGCTCCACGCTTTAGCAGCAGTGGAACCCTAGATGCTTGCAGGAGAGAAAGAGTTTGATGGATGAAGGCATGTGGGTATGTCCCAAGAGGCAGTAGAGCTGTAGTGTGTGGACGCAATTGAGACAGGACTGACCCCAAAATATATATAAAAAAATAAATAAATAAAAAAAAGGACACGGAAGAAGGCACTAACGCTATAGAGCACTTCCTATAAGTTTGTGTGTGTATATGTGTGTGTGCGTGTGTGTGTGTGTGTGGCTATTGTAATAATTTAACCATGTGCCTCTGTATCGTCATACCATATCAGTGGCTTCAAAGCTTAGTTTCACCTTTAATACACATTCCTGTTGCGTAAAATTGGGAATTAGAATTAAACGAGACTTTATTGATCAGATTCAGTATCAAGAGCATGTGCATGATGCATGAGTACAACCGTATAAACTGACTATATTAGGACTGATCAACCTTCATGACTTCCATATCTGCTTTATTTCCTCTGCATATACAATACTTCTTAACTATCAATCTCAAAATGTTCTATAAACACGTCTGCGATTGCTTTAAAAGACATTCTAAACATAGCAACACTTTTTTTGCTTGAGTGACAGACGGCCATTTTTCTGGCTTTTAAACAAGTGTGTGAAGCTGAAATCTTTCCAGGAGACGTCCTTGTTCCACGCACCCTAACATGAGCCAAAATAGGATTTTTTTTTTTTTTTTTTGGACTGTGTATACAAAGATTGTCTTCATGTCACTAGATTTTGGTTCACTGCTCTATATTTTCAGGAAGTAATGTTTGCTATGAAATTTCTGACTGGCTTTAAATGTATGCTGGATTTTTGGATAACTTACTGAAACGTTTCCTTTCAACTTTCTCACAACAACCAACTGGTATAAAGGTGTAAAATTTCCAAATAGAGTAGAATTCTATAACCTCTATCTGCTTACAAATTCCCAACTTGGGTATAATTGTAAAATTCTTAACTGGTATAAAAGTCTAAAACTTACAAATTGCAAATTAATTAAAACTGTAAAACTTCCAAATGGTATAAAAATTGTGAAATCTCCAACTGGAGTAAAATTGGAAAGACTCCAACTAGTGAAAATTTATAACCTTCACAACTGGTGTAAAATACTAAAAATCTTACTAGCATGAAATTATCAAATCCTCAACTGGATTTAAAAACTCCAACAGGAATGAAAACTCTTAAGACTAGCATAAAATTCCCAAACTAGAGTAAATTTAAAAAATATTCAATATAGTGTAGAATTATGGGGGAAAAAAGGCCCAACTGGAGTTAAAATGTAAAATCTCCAAATGGAGTAAACTCTAAAACTAGTGTAAAAATTTAAAATCCTTAACAACAGTAAAATTCGAAAACATTCAATTAGCGTAAAACTGTAAAATTCCCAATTGTAGTGAAAAATTCAAAAACCTCTTGTTGTTTCGGCTGCTCCCATTAGGGGGCGCCACAGCGGATCATTGGTCCACATATTTGATTTGGCACAGTTTTTACGCCGGATGCCAAAACCTCTAACTGATGTGAAACTATAAAATATCCAGTTGAAGTAAAATTCATAAACATTAGCTAGCATAAAATTGTAAAATTCCCAACTGGAGAAAATTTCTAAAACCTCCGACTTGTGAAAAATTGTAAAATACCAAACTGGCTTAAAATTTTGCACCATCCACCTGGTGCAAATTTGTAAAAATCCTCAACTGGTATGAACATCAAATGCTAACATAGCTAATAAGGAGGTGAAACACATTTTAGCTTGTACATGTTCACACCTTTTGGTCCAGTTAGGAGCTGATATCTGTATGGTTTGCAGGTACTTTATCCATTATTTCTAGTTCTAGTAACGCTTTTAACCAGCCCTTATTGACCTTCCTCTCGCTAATGGGAATTCCCATTAACATCTTGAAACTGTTCCATTACTTCATCATCTAGCGTCAAGTTTGGTAGATGAACCCTTGAAATGATTCAACCTCCCTGAAGACGTCAGGAGCACAACTTAAGCCGAAAGGCATTCTAGTTAGATGCTTTTTTCCCCCCCAAATCTGTAAAAGTCAGATAAAGCTGTTTCTCAGGGTTATCTGGAGTCAAAGTATAATCAGGAATTATTACTTAAAAAATATTTGATTTGCTACATTAAAATCGTGTTTTAAGTCCAAACCCTACTGCATTTATACATAATAGCTGATGATGCTTGATAAATCCATTATGCAAGCTAGGTCACAGATCAGCTACATATAATGCTAGTTACTTAGCTAGCTTATTTTCAAGCCAGTATGAAACTGTAAATAGTTCCAAGGAAATACACCAGACAACTTGGCAAGACAGTTGTTTCAACAGCATGACGAGAGTCTGATAAAATTAGCATCGAATAACGGGGGGGAAAAGACTTTTATCACTGCACACTCTTCACTTTCTTTTGTTAAGGTTTTTTGGTATATTTTTTTTTTCTTAGTTCTTTTGTGACCAAAAGCAAACTTTGCTGTGAACAGGGAAACTTAGTACACATTAAACACATACTCAGGCTTCTAGTGATATTCAAATGCTTCTAGTACAGTACAGTGTAGCTAAGAGTATGGCTTTTTTTTTCCATTATACTGGCTTCTTTTGGACTAAATCTCCATTGTGATAAGCTATTAGCAAGAAAATAAACAAGAAACCAAAACCTCTACCTGGGGACATTACAGCACACCATGTGTAAACAGTATTTTGACATTATTAACTTGTGTGGCTAGATTTTTATAAGTGTCAGGTTATTCCCAGTGCCTTAAAACAGGGAGATATATCTGTGTATATTTTTACTTTCAGTAATTAAAGATCTAATTTAAGGAACAACTGGCATTTTTGTGTTTCTTCTTGCATGCTCAAATGCTCTAAAGGAAGTTTCACAGTCTGGTCATATCAGAATCATTGATTTTATTAAAAGAATACATATACAACAGAAATTATATTGCATACACTGATATCATTTCTACATTTACTACGAAACCAAAAACAAAATCGACACACAGGTAGGTAGGCAGGTGAACTTTAGCAGCATGTAAATACTCAGGATGTCGAGGTCAAAGGCATTGATAGAGATCCACACAAATGCGTAATATTCCATCACGCTTTCTTTTAATCGGCATGTTTGAAGCATCACGCAAGAAGACTTTAGTAACTCAGTCCTCCCAAGCTGAATACACCAAATCTGTTGAACCTGTGAACCTCAGACAGTGCTCTGAATGGCTAGATGGCTGGAACGGTAGATGGATGGATGAATGGATGGATGGATGTGTTTTTGCAGAGAGCCAAGGGACACACCCGCAACATGGGTTTACAAATCCCTGTCTGGTTTTTCTCTCTTTTCCTGTTTAAAAATGTCCTGGCATGCAGCAATGTTGGAACCATATTCATAAAACGTTCCTGCTTGCAACTAAAATGAATCCCAATGGTGTTATATCCTCTGCTCTCCAAACCAACATGAAGTTCATTTGCCTTTAAAGAAAAAAAAAAAAGCAGCTTTTCTGAGATTTTCATATTCTCAAAGGACAGAGGAACCGACGAGGAAGCGATTTCCAGAGCGACGGGACAGAGCGAGGGACCTGAGGAAACAGAGGAACCTGCACTTCGGAGAGGTAGAAGCTTTATATGAGTCACAAACGCGGGCCAGATCTGCGATCTACTTCAAAACATCTGGGATCAATTGGCAGTTGTCCCGTGTAAGTGGAAAAATCCAGAGCTATTCCTTCTAGGGGCAGGAAAAAAAAAAAAAAAACAGCCCGGACAAATTCACAAACACGGGCGTCGCAGGTTGAGGCAGAAAGTTTAGTAGACTCGCACGAATGTAGACTGAATCGACACGTCGTAAAGCAAATGAATGGTGAAGCTGTTTAAGTACAAAGCTCCTAAATTGGGGCGAGACTAAAAGTATGCAAACCCACTCTGCCTTTTTTCACAGTGGCGTGTGTTGCAATGGGTTTTTACTATGTCCCATGGTTCTATTGCCATTTCTATGAAGCAGTGGAGTCGTTTAGTCCAAACAATAGTAATAGTAAAATAAAAATACAAATAAAAATATAACAGTAATAATACAATTTCAGCAAATATAAATACTTCTCAATGATTACTTATTTAGGAACATTCAATAAATATGTAGCGATATGAAACAAAAAAAAAATAAATGAAGAAAGTCAATCTCTTTGTCAAGAAAAGGTTCAGTGTATGTACATAGTATATTAAGGTCTATGTTGGAACCAAATGTCCCAATGATATTTTTTTAGGTAGTCCTGATTAAGAAAAGTGCTTTTTTTATGAAATGCAGCTTGTGTGTAAGTGTGTGAGAAGAGCAGCAGGGTTCAGTGAGTGATCTCCTGGTGGCAGAGGGCATCTTCGGGGACATCACCGGATCCTGCGAGTCTCTTCCCGTTCCAAGCGGACACGCACCAACAACGTGCAGGCTGGCCGACGAGGGACGTCTCGCACTGTGTTTGAGACAGATTGGACATAAAGAGAAACAGAGATACGATTTAACTTTCTCTGATCTGTTCTGACCTGAAGGTGCATACGTAACCTGAAGATCATAGAGCAATATGGAACCACACCGTCAGTGGAGGTCAAAGCAATTCAACCGAATACATTTTTGCAAGTTGGCCTTGGTCTTCACGTTCAAGCTCACCTGCTTGGGCTTGTAGAAGCCATGCTTGTCGCAGTTGGGAAGGTAAAATGTAGTAAACTTCTCGCCCAGAGCCTGCTGCGAGGCCGCGATAGTGTCCAGGGCAGAGTGCAATTCAGTGTGACATGGACCCTACAACAAAACATTGATCAGAACATTGAACAGTCAATGAAAAGTGTGTCTCACTTTCTGCTGCTGTAGATGGACCCACATGGACATCCTAAAGACTTACACGTCCCAAAAACAGTCTTGCTTCAGTGTTTGATCGCACATGGATAGTGTAGCGTTGTACCTAAGAGCTGCTGATGTAATCATAAAGACTGTCCTGTGCTCATATCAGGACTCTTGTTCTTATCGGGCAGTGGTAGCTCAGTGGTTAAGATGTTGGTCTACTGAACAGAAGGTCATGGGTTCAATCCCCAGCACCACCAAGCTACCACCATTGGGCCCTTGAGCAAGGCCCTTAAGATAAGGGCAAATGCCATAAATGTAAAAAAAAAATGTACAATTCACAATCTGCTCATAACAACCTGTAAACATTAGCTGTAAAAATGCTTCTACACCCTGTCACCTCTGGCTGGTTCATTAGGGATCTAAATCTACATCTGGATTTCTTGGAAAGCTGCTTTGTGACAAGGTCTGTTGTTCGAAGTACAATACAAATCAAGTTGAACTGAAAATGGAGCAGCTCAATCCAGTCACTAGGGATCTGCAGACAGATGTATGTTTATTCCTGCTTTTAGAAGTTTCTTTTCTAGCTGCTGATCGCCTGGATCCTGGGTGTCCAATCTTGGAATACCATGTGTCTTAGGAACTGGAATACAATGCATTTATGGAAATGTACACTAGCTTTGAGACATTGAGGGCTGGATTAAGGTCCTTCCCCTAAACCCTGTCTACCTACAGTGGAACTTAAAATCAGATGTTCCCTGAGACCCTCAGAGAAATAGTCCAGATCAGGGGTGTCCAATCTGCAAAGTGCCGGTGTGGTTGCAGCTTTCCTTCCAACCAAGCAGGAGCCACATCTGATATTCAATTGAAGGCCAAGGTAAACTGATTAAACTGGTGGTTCTTGATTGTTTGGAAGCAAAACCTGCTTCCACACTGGCTGTTTGAGAATGAGATTGGACATTGCTGCTCTGAATTATCTGGATAAGGTTGGTTTAAATAGAGCCAATTAAAGGATTGACTGTGGGTCACTGAGAATATCTGATTTTATGGTCCAAAGAACTGTAAATAGAGTTTAGGGGAAGGGTTCTTAATCCAGCCCTAAGGGCAGGAGTGTCCAGTTACATCCATGAAGGGCTTGTGTGGCTGCAGTTCCAACCAATCATGAGCCATGCCAGTTTAATCAGTTTATCTTAGCCTTTAATCGACTATCAGATGTGGCTCTTGCTTGGGTGGAAGGAAAGCCTGCAGCCACACTGCCCCACTGTGGATAAGATTGGACACCACTGCCTTAGACTCAGAGCCAGTCCACAATTTCATAACTGTATTGTATCCCTTTTCCTAACACTCAGGATTCCAGGTATTCCACCTTTTCCAGTAAAGCATGAAGAAAAATGTTTAGAAAAACTGGCACAAGGTCCCCGAAACTGGATTGGTAACCCAACCATAAAAGACGTCAAAATGGCCCAAGTACCCCATGTTGCAGAACAAATAGTCCATGGGTTGAAGTCGGACCTGTTCCGGCTCCTCCTACCTGCCCGGTAGACAGAGTTGAGCCAAATGTCCAGAGTTTATTTCAGTGTGTTTAATGTGTTGTTTCATGCTGTACAGTGCTGTGTGGGTTCAGGGTTAGGGGTTAGGAGCTATGGATTAGGGGTTAGGGGTTAGCATCAGATCCACTTCCACCCCCTGGAATTTTAGTTCTGCAGTGAGGTCTATCTCAAACGGCCTAGTGTTGCATTCCCAGTGAGTCTGAAAGTAAACCTGACTCTTGCCAAGTGTTGCAACACTGCCCCCTAGGGTTACACAGTTTAAATTACAGCCAGGGTTTTTATTTCAGGATACATGCATGTAGCAAAACATAAATGACTAAATAGCTGGATTGATATCTACTATCAGTAAAAAAAATCCCCAGAAAAATGTCCATCACTAATATTAATTGTAATAAAAAAAAAAATATGGCTTTTACCCTACAATTCTTTCATCCTCAATAAAGCCAGATACATTCATTTGAAGATTCTACACAACAAGCCCAACAAATAAGTGAAAGAAATAGCTTAAATAAATAAATAAATAAATACATAAATAAATAATTTAGCAGCAGCTTTTTGTCCAGTGGAGGGTGAATCAGTACAGCAGCGTTTTGTTTTTGTCCTGTTGTCTCCACCTTTTGGTAGGACATGTTCAATTTTAAACTTATGTGATGTGATATGCTGTAATACTTCTTATATAAAGATTTGGATATTGACAATATTTTAATTTCAATGGGTGAATGTTTGTTAGGCTGACATACAGTAAGTGCTATTTTTTACAATGACGTAAAAAAATATTTGATTTTCCCTTAATAGATTTTAGAATTTTAGTTCGGTAAATAACAAGAAAACAAACTACAAACTGTTAAAACATAATGTTATTAGGAAGGTCACATCCATTCCCACATTTTCAGAACTATTCTTTATTTAAAATCCTAATCTTTATTTAAGTTTGAATATCTATAGTTTAGTTTCATATCATTCTGTTTTCATTCTTGTCTTATACTGTATTCAATTTTTATTTTAATCTATTTATTAACATATTTATGTACTTTTTTCCTGTCTAATACCTGTCTAAAGTCATTGCTTTGTTTTAAGTTAATGGTAGAAATTGCCAAGTCAAATTCCTTGTAGGTGAAACCAACAAAAAGTCTTGATGATTCTGATCATTGTTTGTTTTTTCTTTTATAAATTTTTATATGGTTAAGATGTTATGCATTTCTAATGTGTTTTTCTTTGTCATCTGCTATTTGTACCCTTTTAATTTTTTTTGTAAATGTACATATAATGCACTTTAAATAAAAAATCAGAGGGTCATGCATCCTCATGAGCTCCAGCATTTGTTGCTCCATTACATGCACCAAAGTAAATGTACTAATATTTCCCAGTATGCTAGTTATTCCACAGGGATAGGATAGAGATTAAGGATTACTACACTGTCAGGATTAAGGGTACCAAACGGTCCTTTTCCTTGTTCCTTGGTGCTAGCATCAAGAGTACACTTTTCACCTGGGAAAGTACATGTGGTGTAATTAGCTTTTATAGTGTAAAGCTTTAAAGATTACATCAGAGGTCTGATTATGTGCCAATTAAGTAAAAGATGCATACTAAATATACAACAGATGCGCCCTTGTTGGCTCTCCTTTATTTGTAACCGCATGAATTAATTATAGGAGGTCACGTGGTCAGGAGCTAATAGAGTGTACCTCGGGGTGATCGTGAAATCCTGCAATGAGGAGAACATTGTGTGGTTTGCACTCTTACCAGTTCCACCAGCTTCTTCCGGATGGCGTTGACTTTAGCCTTGATGCTCTCGTGCGCCTCCGGGTCTCCGGCTTTATCCAGCCCCAGCAGGTGGTGTAAGGAGAAGGCGTGCTCACCGGCCTCCTCTGTAAGGAGACGGTTATGGTTTAACATCACGTAGGGCAACTTTTTAGCCTCATGCTGATCTACAGGGGACGGGGACTCGGCGGAAGAGAGGGGAGACGCACCTTGCGCGGCGTGGTCCACGGTGCACACGGCCTGTCCGCGGGTGAGCGAGTGGAGCGGGTGCGGGTCGTCGGCTCTCGGCGTGCAGCGCAGTCCCGTGCCGCAGTGCGCTGTGTACACCCCGCACAGGGCGCCCTCGGGCAGCGCGCAGGTCATGCAGCAGCCGCAGCCCGGCTCTCTCATCAGCTCCCTGCAGCCGGATGGAGCGGCCGGGCATGCGCTCAGCTTCTCCGCGGTACACGGCGCGCACCGGATCGGCTCCGGCGCTGGAACGGGGGACTGTTCTGCTGGAGCAGGGATGAGGATGAGGATGAGGAGGAGGATGAAGACGAGCGTGGAAATCAGCAGTAATCCGCGCATTGCGCAAACCCAGACCAAACAAAGCGTGCGCTGAAGTGAATTCTGACCTGATCCTGTTCTTGCACTTTCTGACTTGGCTAATGCTCGGAGCGGGTTGCTTTTATACCGTGCCGTGACCTCACAAGGGGTTAATATTTGACACACGTGCCACTTGTAATAATTATTCGTTACGAAAAAAACAAATGTTTTTGCGCCCAAATAGCCGCGGGCGGTTTTGCGTAGGCTTTGTGTTTGAAGTGATGGTTAATATTAACCGAGTCAGGGTAGCCGTGTCCCCCTTGACCAGGCCTCAGTGCCTTCCTCCTGTGGCCTTTGAAACTTTATTTACTGTTACACAGCCAGGGCTGGTTTAATGCGCAATCCTGTCACACTGAGAGCAAATCACAGCACAGAAAAGGACAAATGGATAAAACACTGGCATCAGTTACAAACTTCACATTTATCTCAAGTACTTACACTCTCAGAAAGAACAGTACCGTACTGTACTGTACTTTACCTTGTTGCAGGAGTGGTACTATTACCACCAAGTGGTGCATCTTGGGTACCTTTATTATGTATCTTTTACATTTAAAAAATAATTTCAGGTACATAATTAGACCTTAAGGGCTACTGATGTACCCTTATAGCTTACGCCACATTCACCTTCCCGGGTCAAACATGCACAGTAAAACATGTCCACTTAATGATGTTTCTATTCTATTCATATCACATACATTTGTTCACTATTTTGTCAAGCGTCTTATTTCTCTTCTGTTAGCTACACAGTTAGCTAAACTGCACACACATGTATCAGCTCCATCTACCATGTACGTACTTACTTTATGACTCTATCATTCTCAGAAATAACAGGGCCGATCTTTAAATCTAGACGCTAAATGCCAATTACACTCCATTTATCAGCTAGATATTACATATTAAAGGCACAGGAGATAAGAGTACCATCCCAGCCACAAGCAAAGGTATAGCTTAGTACCCTTTTTTTCTGACAGAGAAGGTGGAATAACAAGGTGGTTCTAATAGCGTGCATAATTTACTCTGTCCATGCACAGTGTGTGTTATGCGTCCTCTAGCTTTCATCAGTGTCCATTTCTATTCACAAAGAATCCCGTACAATATAAGAAGACAAGAACATAGCATTCTTTAATGCACATTATACCGCAGCGCTGTTTCGTTCTGGATTCTGACTGGTCAGAAGGTGTTGATTCGTTTTCTAGAACAGCAGCTGTGACAGTAGTGAAGCCGCAAATCAAGTGTTTATGTTAATGCGCTTGTTCGATACGTTATCGTTTCTATGGTAACAGCTCATTCACAGCGACTCGTACGGCAGACGCTCTGCATAATTTAAGACTAATAAAACAGATTAAAACTCATACTTTTTTTGAAAAGTTTTTTTGTTGAAATTGTCTCTAAGGAGATTTTTGGAAGGAGTCTCCAGTCTCGGTGCTTTATAATAGTTAGAGGTAAAGCTGTAACTTTTCCGGGCAGAGGAATTTAGTTTCCTGGTTTCTGACAGAATGACAGGAACGAACTTGTTCACAGACGTTCCACAACATTAAATGTGACTATAAACGAATAAGATGTATGACGTAATTCTTTAATTAATAAAAAAGTTAATAGTTGGTGAACTGCTGTGGTATAAGAGGCATAAACCTCAACAGGAAGTAAGTCATTGGAAAATATTCACCACCCTGATGTTGATTATTTTCCTCGAAGCGTTTTACTCCTCAGTTAGTAAATGTGCTATTATTCAGAGATTTGTGTTAGAGAATTTTCCACTCAGGTTTCTTTAAACAGTCACAGTGATCACCTCCATCAGAGATTGGACCTTTTCTCTTTCATCCGTGGCACAGGTCACAAAAACAAGGTTATCAGTCTATTGAGTAACAGGACGGATTCTTCAGAGGTTTGCCTCAATCACAACATGTTTGTCTGTGGGATAATTACGAGCTTCCTGGTGTAGTATTAATCTCACCTATCTTCTGCAAACACTGACACTTTAACAGTGTTCTGTCAGTTACAGTAATAACCTCCTGCGCAAACACACACACACACAGGCTTTAAACCTGCTTGAAACGTGATGTAGATGGACTTTATCGAGCTAAGACGCTCCGAGAGATCCGAGACTGAATGTATCCACAGACACTTAAGTCCAGAGTTCTACCTTTAAGATTTATTTGTGAATTAATGTATATAAGAATTTCTTTTTTCCTTAATACAGATGTTGAGCCAATGATTAACACGACGCCCCCGTGTTGCAGGCCGGGGTTGTGCAAGAAGAAAGAAAAACAGTTCATCGAGGATGATGTTGGAAAAACACATGGAAATCGTCCTGTTCCGTCAGGTTTATGCAATGCAGCAGGTTAGAACCAGTCGGTGCTAGCTGCGGATTTTTATCTAAATTTCTCTGGTGTAGGAGGAAAGAAATCAGTAATTACTCAGAACTTCCAGACAGAAAGACATTCACACTGTTTCAGTTTATTATGGTTTATATACAGTATAGTTTTACGATAGTGTGTTGAAGAAAATAAACAGATTTTATTAAAAAAAAAAAAAAAGCCAATGATTGACAGCAATCTTCACTTGCCTAATCTCTGTATAATACTATTTTTACTCCACGGTCAGCTCGTGCCTGGTGGCTTCTTCGATGTCAAACATCAGATTGATGACCCACTGCGGCGCAGGAAGGTCGTCCTGTATGAACACACATGTTTAATGGATTAGTTCATGGCTAGTTCTTTTCTGGATTTTGACATGAACATGCCAGCGAGCACAAAGCGTAATAAAAAAACTACAGTGTCGATATTTATCGATGCTTCCTGCATTTGATTTGTGTGTAAGCCCTTGACCCATATGATCACGGCCCATTTACTAGTGCCAAGTGTAAGCAACACAGATCAATAAAAGCTGCGTACGTTTAAACACAGCGGGCGTTTTGCAATCAATTCTGTTTTTTATTGACTTTAAGAGTTGATCATTTGGGTTAATCCTGTGTTTGTTCATGTAATAAAAGCCCTCATGCATTGTGGAGTAATGACTGGAAGTCTGTTAGACCATTAAATACAGTATATTCTATAAAACAATGGCATGAACGGGATGAATGGGAGGGGCATCAACCCCTGGCCACCCCATAGGCCCTTCTGACATTCTTATTTTTTCACTGTAATTACTTTTAATGTTGGTTATTAAACTCATCCAGTGATCAGACATGTCAAATTTATAAGCAAGGAGCAATTCAGTAAGTAAGGAATAAGAAAATAATCAACGATGGTGTGGTGCGATGAAGCAGAGTTACTGATACTGATACTGTTGAACTCTCAAATGTGATTGGTCAGAAGGTGCTGATAAATTTGTGATTTCTTTCTGCAATTCAAAGGTTTATATTAATGCGGTCATTCCAATACATCATTTCTATAGTACCAGTACTGCAGATGCACCACATAATCTAAGACTAATGATTAACGGTTATAAAAAAAATGGTTATTTATAAAAAGAAACACATTATTGTTAATATAGTGAAGTTTTCAGTAAGGACATGTTTATTCACATTTATGGAAGGAGTCTCCAGTGTCAGCGTCGAGTTTAATGTTAAAAGCTGAAAGAAGGGAAAAAAAAAAAAGCAAACAACTGTTTATAGCTGCTAGAACATAAGCAAGAATAGCAACAAACTTTTTTCATGGCTGATCCTCAACATTAAATGTAACTATAAATGGATAAAAAAGTATGATGTGTTGTTCATTAGTAAGTTTGAAGGTGTAACTGGTGGCAAATTGCTGTGGTATAAAGAGGAATACATTCTTCCATGACTGGAAGATACTCCACTATGCAGTGGTAACAGTAACACACCCTAGTTACTATTTACTTAGTACAGATTTGACCAAATCAGGGCTTGAACTGCAGGTAAGACTTGTTTTAGGTTGGTAGTTTAGATCTTGTGTGGTTACACTGATGTGTAGTAAAAAGCTGAATTCAAAAAGCTGTTCTTTAATACAACTTTTGGCTATTATATACAAATTGTAGTGTACCACTTCAAGTTTTCCCCTGCCCCTGTCTGGCCACTCCACATAAAAATTCCTGTCTATAAATATAGTTCTAACACATTTACACATCCAATAAAAGATAGATACCACTTGCTATAAAATTAAGACAAATTGTCCAGTTTTGTAATATTACTCACGTGTTCAGGAGCTGGACGTGTACGATAGCTCCGTCTCAGGGAATCACGTCTCGGTGCTCTCGATGGAGCTTTACCAGTCCTCTTCGATGAAGTCATCTTCTACGGGAAATATAAAAATCATACACTACCTTAGGTTACACACCCCCTTACTACATTCATCAAAGGAAATGGACCACCACTGAACTTTATTACTTAGGTGGTGTTGGTTCTCAGGTCAGCAGCGACACTGACATGGTGGTGTGTATGGAGCAGTGTTGTAATACCACTACTATGAAAGCACTCAAATGTCTAGAACTAAGGGGTCCAGCCAAAACCCTGTTCCAGCATGACAATGCCCCTGTGCACAAAGCGAGCTCCATGAAGACATGGTGTGTGAAGGTTGGAGTGGAAGAACTCGAGTGTCCTGCACAGAGCCCTGACCTCAACCCCACTGAACACCTTTGGGGTGAATTGTAAAGCAAAGTGCACCCCAGACCTCCTCACCAGACATCAGTGCCTTACCTCATTAATACCTACTAACTACCTCACTTGTGGCTGAATGAGCCCAAATTCCCACAGCCACGCTCCAAAGTCTAGTGAAAAGCCTTCCCCGAAGATTGGCAGCATCCACAAACTATTGGCCATATAGCATATTTAGTCTATATTAGTGCTGTGGTCAGGAAGTGATACTAGTTGGCTACAGGATAATACCCTCGTACCAGCTCTAAACACTCTACACTGTTCTAGTACCATGTCTGAGTCCTTGCCGTGGTTCAACCACCCAAATCATGTCTGCTTAGTGAGGGATCCACTGATGGACAGGGTAGAGGGGGCCAATACATTGTGATTAGCAGCAGACAGACTAGTTCAGGGATCGGAAACATGCGGCTGCATGGCAGAACTCTAATTTTGGTCAAACTTAAAGACTATATATTGTATAAGTATATACAAGTATATATTGAATAACTGCTAGTTCACCTACGTAGCAAAACATATAGGAGTCTCGTTAGCTAGCTAACAAAATAGAGAATCATTAACCTAATATAATAATAACCTAATGTAATAACTAACATTAACCAAAGGTGGACATCTATGAGCTCATGTATACGGAAGAGGGCGGATAGCATTTTCCTCCATGTTTGTTATACTGCCCTGTGACGTAGCATGAGCAGCAGTTTAAAATGATGCAGGAGTTAGCTTCATGTGTTAGCTTTCACGCTCCCTGGTTAGTAGCTGTCTTGTGATAGGGGAGAGCTGGCTAGTGGGTGGGAATTGGCAAATGAACAAATTGGGAGAAAATGAGGTAAAAAAATCCCCTCGAAATGTCAAAAGTTGAGACATTTTATGTTTGAGATGCTGAGATGCTAAAACAGAGGAGAGTAAGTGCTCTTTCACAATGTATTAAACCATTAGATATCAATATTATTGGCAGTTTCCTAGCAGCTCAAGAGATCGTTAAACACGTTGAGCCATTCACTGATGTCGAAAATGTAAAAGAATGTTTGATAACAGTAGCCGGTGCTAACCTGTAAAGTAGTATGCTCAATTCAAAACTATATATTATACAGTGTGTATAGGCAATACGAGGCTAGTAGCCCATACTGATACATATGTACGATTAGCGTGTTAAAATGTTACACCAGTAAGAAGTTGTGGCTACCAAGGTGGTTAGATTTTTGTTGAAATGGGACAAAATGACTTAGCATTTGGGTTGCCACTGCAGGATTATTCAGTAATTATACATAAGGGCAGTGGGAACAAAAATAAGGGTGGACTGGGAAATAAAATCAGACCTGGAATTTGGCTTAAAGTGGCCTCCTGATTTGTCCAAAACAGGTGAAAGAGCAAAATTCTGTATGAAACCTCATAATTTCATGCCCCTAATCACCACTACTACACCAATCCAGTTTATTGTAATCACTTATCTTTTGTTCATTTCACCCTCCAGAGACATAAATGGACGCTTATTTTATCTTAGTCTTATTTCACTAGTGAGTACCTTCTGTCTCAGTGCTGCTCTCAGCATCACCACAATCACCAGCAGCAGATTTGAGATTAAAAGTTAATTTAGGTTTAAAATCTTTGCTGCATCTTCCAGGAAATCTTTTCTTTACTTTTCTGATGGTTTCTCCACCTCTGTGTCCACATTTTCTCCAGAAATGTCTACTCTACATGCAGCCCCAAACACTGGAAATTGATAATCAGGACAAAATTTCATGAACTTCCCAATAGCTAGTAAACCCTAACCCTAACCCTAACCCTAGTCATGGAAGGTTTTTCTGTCCAGTGAATGTTCAAAACCAGTATGAACCACATAAATACAAACCAGTAAACAGAACCTGGTCTTACCTTTGGTGCATCACCCTTCCCCTCTACAGGCCCAGACATGCGCCATGCAGAACGACTTCCTGAAACTTCATGTGGTGCACTTGAGGAAGGAGAACTCTGTGCAAAGGAGGTCCTTCTCTGAGCACTTCCTGGTGTTGAGGAGTTCATTGTTCTAGAGCTCCATGGTGTTGAGGAATTCCTTCTGATAGGGCTTCTAGCTGCTGAAGAGATTCTTCTCCTAGACCACGTCTGTGTTGAGGAGCTACTTCTCCTGAAGCTTCTTGGTGTTGAGGAGCTCAGTCTCTTATTCGGTTCATCATGTGGTTTTCTCAGTTCCTTCAAGGCCACCGGAGCTAAACCTGTACTGGAGTTAGGGTCGCTACGCTTCTCTTGCGAGACCGGTTCTTTCCCAGAGTAAGCTACTGCGGCCTTGTAACTCTCGGAGTCAGTCTCATGTCTCGACTTTCTGATGCCTAATGAACCAAAGTGGAGTTCCATCAATTCTACATCCAGTTATTACGAACTAGTTGAACTTAAGCTCTATGGAGTATGAACAGGGCCAAATTACAAAAAAATAAAAAAAATCATTATTAAATACATAAATCTTTCAAGATACCATTTAATAAATAAATATCAACAAATCCATCAATTAATTTAATGTTATATATACAAATTTAATGCTTTATAGAAGGATTCATTGATGGATATATTGATGGATTTAGTGAAACATTTATCAAAGGATTTCCGTAATTTATTAAAGGCTTTCTTTAGCCTTGTTCTGCAGCTGGGAGTACTGTGATTGGACAGGACGACAGAATGGCGCTTTTCAAATTCCCTAAGGGAAGCTAACTTGTATACGAAGGAAAACTTTAGCCCTCTGTAGTCATATTACTTCTGAATAATAATCATGCTAGTTATAACCACAGTCATGCTAAATGACGCTGTACTCCAAGATAGCTAAACTACATGTTCTAACTACTGACCATCGCATTTCTGCTGAAAGTCATGTAATGTTACGTGCTGCTGTTGCGCCTGTGCATTTAATTGAATTTCTTGGTAAGGAATAAGTTATAATAAGCCATTTTCCTTGTTATTTTATTTTTTTTAAATTGACAGATCCACCTTGATCCTAATAAAAAAATAAATAAAGCCCTTAATCAAGTTGAATGAACGGACAAATGATGAATTTTGTAGTTATTGTACCGTCTTAGTAATCATTCTTTTGTCTTAGTTATTGTACTATCTTAGTAGTCACTGTACTCATGTTTGCATGTGCACTTTATGTAGAAATGTGTAGTCTCTTGTAGTTCTGTGTTGTTTGATGCAGCACCATTGTCCTGGAGGATCCTTGTTTCCTTTCACTGTGTACTAACTAGCTGTATATGGTTGAAATGACAATAAAGCCACTTGACCTTTCTGTGTTGTTACTGAAAAGCGGGAATTGAATAGTAGTTTACCGCGACGAGACCTAGTACAATGCTATTGATTTACATCACAAGTTCAATAGAGTGTCCCGACTGCAGTAAATACGCATTCAGTAATGCTACGGGTATTGTTCTAGGTCTCAAGTGTCAATCTACCTGAGATTTTAACCTTTTAACCTCCAGTTCACATCTGTATTTGTATCTGTTTAGAACAAATCTGTTCATTCTGAATAATGACTTTATATTTAGTTACATCCCAAATAATTTGATTACAACCAAAAAAAACACAAAGACATCCATGAAAGAAACAGCAGCAGGTGTAATTGCACCACTTTCAGCGAGGATCGTGGTTATTAGCAAGATTATTTTCAGAATTTGTATTGATATAGGGTTAACCTTTTAGCCAATCAGAATACTCTCAAGCGTGCAGGCCTGCCGTCCAATCAGAGCAGCTCATCCTACAGGAAACCCACCTCACCCTCACCAGTACATCCTTCAGTAATGGATAAACGTTTCAATAAATCTTTAAGGCATTAGTTGATTGAGTGATTATATACTTGATTGATTTTTTTATTCCTGTTTTCCCTTTTATGATATATTGAAAAATGATTCATTTAATTATTTAAATTAATTGAATTATATATATTGATGAATTTAATGGATGAATTTTTATAATTTGATGCTCTCTGTCCTGCATACAGCCCAAGTGCATTGAGTAAAAGGAATAAGAGAAGAGAATTAATAAATGAAGATGAACCGGTAACCCAACCATGTGGTGAAGGTTCATCCGACTCCTTCTGGTTGAGCTGAGGTTCCTGCAGGAGTGCCTCAGATTCATCATCTTCCTCAATGGTGTGCAGGAAGTACATATTTCTGGAGCAGAAAAGGTTCAGGTTCAGGTAGAGGTTAAAGGTGAGCAGGTTGGGATCTCAGATGTCCTAATGACTCTAGTTCTGCAGGGAGTTCTTACTTTGATAAGTAAAGACCTGGGTCTTTTAAGTCAAAAGTAGATAGAGTTAGCTCTGTGGTTCAGGTTCTGTTCGGAAGATCAGGATTCAAAGCCCAGATCTCTCAAGTGCCCAGCTTTATACATGCATTGTATGAACATCATCCATATTTCTGTAAAGCTGCTCAGTGACTTTGGATCTTATTTATTTAGAAATGCTTTTGGTTACTGATCAATTGGTCAAGGGTTCAAGCTCCTGCCCTAATAAGCTGCCCCTGTAGATCAGCTTCAAATTCGAGGAGTTACTGTGATTTTATATACAGATTACGCTACGTCTAGTTCAAATCACTTATTATTTTAATTACTCTCCAATTGAATAAACATTTTGTGAAACACAGTCATCTCATATCCGTGACTTCCAAAACGCTTCCAAAACAAATCCATGAATTAAGACAAATTGGATTAGCCATACAATCAGGACAAAAGTAATGGCACCCTATCAAATGAAGAAGCGTTAGTGCTTGTCTATAGTAGCCGATGCGCTGCAGTGGCTGAGCTGCATTGCTGGAAGATTTCATGTACACTGTGATTAGGGGGCACTAATGCACTGTGTAGTTGTTTTGTCGTTTTCAGCTCTCCCTTTTGTGTTTGTGGGCATGGCTAAATGGAAACCAGCTCTGATGTGAACATGCTTGGGAAATTACAGCTGATGTGCAACATTTAATTAAAAAAAATACACAACTACAAAGAAAATCAGCATTAATGGAAAATCCTTTAGCATTTTTTTTTTTGTTCAGTTCAACTTTTTGTTGTAAAAGATTGATAAATGAGTCCTATTGACTAAAATGCGCTACAAATAAAATTGAATTGAATTATTATTAATAGAATTATTAAATATCTAATGAATATTGAATGGAAAAAGGGATATACGCATGCACAGTCTCAATACAGCCTTATGCACACAATCAGCTTTGCATGGAAATTTATTGATAATTTGACAGAGTATAATAATATCAGTGTGCTGCATGGAGTTAAAATAATGTTAAATAAAGACAAAGTGAAAAGTTCAGTGATTTCACTTCAGTCTAGTCATAGCAGCTCCAGGGGTGTGTGGATTCGAGTGTTTTGCATGCAGTGGAGTTACAGGACAATGTGATCACAGTACAACAGGTCATAGGATTGCGTCATCTGGAAACTCCACTCCGATCGGCACTCTGATCGCACCCTGTTTGAAGGTTAGAGTTTTTTTTTCCCCCCTGTTGTTTTTTTTCTGCAATGTCTCTGTATTACTCAACCACTGATAGCCATATGTAACCCAAGTGAGCCCAGCAGTTGCTCAAACAAGAACACACGTCCTCAAAACATCCCTGGTGACCTTCCTATTGGTGTAAATATTTACCCGCGCACATACTGAGGAATTCTCGTGGTGAACTGTGCTCATAAACAATAGATCACAGCCAGATTGTTGCTAAACACATAATAAACACAACGTCCACGTACCTCCATACAGCGTCCCAGATATCAGAGCTTCAGACTGCTTCAGGAAGTTTCTAATGTGGCTTTGAGTAGTTGGACGGTTGGGTTGATTGGAATCACCTGTCATGATAATCAAAGATGGCAGCTGAATGGTGTTTGACACACCCTCGTTAGCTTTCTGCTCTACTTAAACCCTGAAACAGTAACACTTGATAGAGCAAGACAATAAAATAAACCCATATAAGCGGATCTCAGGAGCTGTTGTCCTTCAAGGTCAATATCTCCTGACCTTGATCAATAATTTCTGACATTAACACGTCCTTTAAAAACCACAGTTTTGTTTGATTTGTTCCTCTATGCTGTGTTTTTCTGTTCTCCGTCTTAATTCATTTACCCATTTCACTTGGTCACGTCTTGGAGTTTGCTATAAAAAAAATTTACAGTAAAAAAAAATCATATGTCAATAGTTAATATGTGACTTAATCAACAAATCTGGTTAACTGTGGCTTATAAAAGAGAACGAATGTTTCAATAAGACAGTATATCTTGTTACTCTCTTGATTTCCCCTGTTCCCAGTAACATCACATCACCCAATTTAAACTGCAAACAATTTGTTTGAATGTTTTAAATTAAAAAAAGAAATTTTGAATGTATCGTTCTCTCCATCTTTTTTAATCAAAGCAATACTAAATCATTAGCAAGCCACAATAAATAATGCTAAATAATAATGCTAAAAAAAAAATCAAGACTATTCCATGGACTGTAGTATGAAGCTGTAACATCAACCGTTTATTATATTTCTCTCACCAAGCAGGAGCTTTTGGACTTTTATTTTTAATGTTAACGCATCATCGATGGGCTGCTGTTTGTGTAGACGATATTGCTTTACTTTTTTAGATGAAACTATCAATGTTTTACGTTTTGATCTTTCAACTTTGTTTAAAGTTCTCTCGGGAAATACGTGGTTTCTTCTGCAGTAGTGGCTCAGGCTTGTTCACGCTTACCATCACATGAACTCAATGCAAGAACAACAGGCCTAATAAGAAGCCTAACATGTCCAAGTGAAATTGATCTGTTTGTTTTTTTGAGTGTTTAAATGGCGTATTTGTTCAGAATTTGTGATAATAAGGCTGCATGAAAACAGTTTTGCGCACGCGGCTATGTGGTGCACTAGAATCAGCACTGCTGCTGCTGCCCCCCAGTGGCTTCCCTACTGTATTACATCCGAACCAGGAATAGACGCACATGCGCTCTGACATTCTAACACATTTCTGCTGTATGCTAAGTTGAAGATGCTTCGAATGTAAAATGAATGTCGATCATTTTTCAGAATCGATGGAGTCGATCAATAATCATTGCAGTCTGAATTTGAACCATTCAGATATAAACAATTACTGTCCTATCTTTGATCTTTCTTTGTTTCCCAAAAAAAAAAAAAAAATCTTGCAATCTCTGACACAAAGCTCAGACTCTCAGCATCATAGAAGCTTAACAATAAAAGGATTTGCTTCTTTAGCAAAGAAAAAATGTGTAATTGTTGATTATGGTGAAATTTTCTGTAAGGACACGTTTATGTAACTTTTTTAAGGAAGGAGTCTCCAAAGTGCTGACACTGGAGACTCCTTCCTTTAAAAAATGTTACATAAACGTCTCCTTACAGAAGCTTCACTCTTTAGGCGTCTTGGATTCTCGGAAACATGACAAGCTGCGTTTTTTTGTTTCATTAACACATTAAAGAGAGAAAAAGAGAGGCTGGTGAGGGAACGACAAGCTTGAGTGTGTTTAGATTTTTGTTTTTTTTGTTTTGGTCCTGTCTCCGCCCATCATCCCCATCTTTTTCCTGGCGCATGATTTAATTTCCTTTGTATTAGTTATTGATTTATTTGCCATTTATATCTACATGTGTCTGTGAAATATTACGAAGTTATGATTTATCCTGCTTTATTTCCTTAAGCCTGAGCCGTTGTTTCCTGTGTCTTTGTCCAGTGTGCTGTCTGGTTTAGATATCTGCCTGTTTATTTGATTTATGATTATGGATTGCCCGATGTTGAGCATGTGTCCCTGTCTTTTGACTCGCACTATGATTAGCAGACTGCCCTTAATAAATCTAACACTGCCTTCTTGAACCATAACATGCATCTTTAAAAGCAGTACACTACAGTTTGAATCTAATAATAATAATAATAATAATGTCCTAAAGCATGCAGGATTGTGAGCGTCCTTTCATAACCTTTCACGCCATCTATCTTTCATTCTCTACTACATACAGTACACACGTTGACTTATTCATGAAGCAAATCAAGTGGATCACCGAGACACAATGAAGTTTCACCTGCTACAGTGACACATCCATCACGATTACGGTTAATGCACTCATTCTGTGCTAAGAAAAGATTTCAAAGTGACACCATGACCTCAGTGGATAAAGATTTTTACTTCAATGCTGTATTCGTTACAAAATCTTCTACTGCTCAGCTTTGTAGAGAAGATGCTTCACACACCACTGCATTTACAAACGGTACATCTGCATATCAAAGAGCGTTAGCTTCAAGGCAAATGTTTCATTCACTATAGCTTGTAAAATAAGGCAGAAAACATTTTTATTGATGTGGTCCAGTCAAAGACGAGATCAAGCAGTTCGTGGCCGGTTCAGTAAGTCCATGTTCAGTCAACCAAATCAAGCCAAACGTAACATGGTAACATGTTTGTCAGAAAATGAAAGAAATATCATTATTGATTCAGTAGAGAAAATAAAAGATACACAGAGTTCATGCAGATTACTGTGGGAAAAAAAAAAGCGGTTATGTCAGAGCGGTCAGGATGGAGTTTCTGGCAGTTCTTCAGCCGCATAATCATCATAGACATGTCAGAGATCAGCACGTATTTATATCAATCATATTAAACCCAAGCGTCAATACGGCAAAGCAACATACGATAATAGAGATACATCAAATAATGATTATTATACCACAGTGCTCCTGAATTCTGCCTTCTGATTGGTCAGGAGATGTTGATTAACTGTCTATAATCACAGGTTTATTATATTAATGCGCTCGTTCTACTACGTTATCATTCTAACTTAAAAATTATGATCTGAGATGAATAATAAGCTGATTTAAAAACATATACACTGTTGATATGTTGAAGGATTCTGTAAGGAGATGTTTATTTAACATTTTTCGGAAGGAGTCTCCAGTGTCAGTGCTTTCTAACAGTCAACATAGAAGGTTTTTTTTATTATTATTATTTGTAATATACACTTCCCGGTTTCTCAGTAACATGACATGCTAGGTTTTTTGTTGTATTAACTTTAAGAAAGAGAAAAAAAGAGACGCTGGTGAGGGAACGACTGTGTATAGCTGCTATAACGTAAGTGAGAACAGGAACTAACTTGTTTTGCAGGCATTCCACGACAGTATGCGTAACTATAAATGGATAAAAAAAAAAAGTAACGTGTCATTCTTTAACAAATTAAAAAATTGCAATCATTGGCAAATTGCCGTGGTATAAGAGGAATAAAATATTTTGGGACATGTGGTTATTTCTGGTTCATCGCCCCACCTCACTGCTGATTAATTTCCTGTAACAGCACCACACTAAGTGTTTTATTTCTTACTTGTGTAACCTTATCCACACACATTTCCTAATAACAGCGAAATACCAGGAGATTATAGAATGAGTGATTATAGAGATCGAAAAAATGATTGCTAATTAGAAAATGTGTATGAGTTAAAATGAGTTTTATGAAAAGTTCAATAATAACCATTATTTGATGCCATTTCCATTATCATTAAGCACTTCTGTTACATTTAGCATGCTGGGCCTCAAGCACAAAAACTGTAATGTCTGTTGTTAAACCAGCATTAAACAGAAGACATTTAAAGGGAGAGTAAATGTACATTCGTGCTGGAAACACCATTATCCAGTGGCGCTAAAGAAAAAATTAAATCTTGTTTCTGAGCTATAAATGAATTCGAGCATCAGATCACCAGGAATTAAAGAGATTTGAAAGAGTACACTGCTGAAAAGGTCAAATATTTGGCTTGTTTGTTAATTACGGAAATTTAATTTGATTTATTTATGTGTTTGATTTATATTTTTCTAACACCCAAGGTACAGTTATGTTATTTAGGTGTTACACAAAAAAAGAACAACGCAAAAAATGAAAAAAAAACCTTATGACTGTGTAACTATGACATCTATATCTTCAGAATTTTCAGAGCAGATATCTACATCCTTGTTAAATACTCATACACGCTTCAAATACTCATTGAGTTTCCATTTCTACCAGAAAATCTAACCAAATTCCCAAAATATCACGTACTGCAGCTTTAATCAGCTGTGAACTAAAGTTGTAAAAGGTACAAAAGCTTGACAAATGCTTAAAAATGACAACCGTTTATTCTAATTACACTGCGCTTTCAAAAAATTTGGCAAGAGTGAAACTTATTGCGTCCATAAACAACTTAGAACATGTAGCTGTACAGCCTTACAGTCCCGTTCTAGTATAGTATAGTATAGTATAGTATCATATAGTATAGTATAAAGTTACTACTGTACTGGTGAGGATTAATATAAAAAGTTACTAATGTACATTCTGTGGCACTTACTTTGCGATCTATGGTGTCTGAATTGCGGTGCTACGTTAATGAGAATGTCTAAGGGTGCTTTCAGATCTTCAGAATCTCCGCATGGCATTTCTGCAGTGCTACAGCTCTGTCTTTTGGCTCAGTTTACGCCTCGAGGCTCAGGCTAGCAGCTTGACTCAGTAACCAGGGTTGCCAGGGTTGCCGTCTTTAAACCAAACTGATATAGATTTTGGAACAAGGTTGTAGGAGGAATAAGCAAGTCCGTGGGAGATTTAAAATAGTAAAAAGCCTCCGAAATCTGTTTTAAATCAAATAATTGGAATTAAATCTCATCAATTTCTGCTAACGAAGGGAACAGTGTGAAAGTGCAAGTGTGGACAGTGTATCTGTGATGTACAGAATGATTTCTGTTTTGGAAATAACATTATGGAGTGGATAACGTTCATGGCGCAGATATTGCAAATTAGAAATGCGTGCACACTATGGTGAACTTGTTTCCTGAATAAAGGTTGACAAAAACAAGAAAAATACTTACTCTTCCATTTTTTTTGTGGTTTCGGAAATTTCACTAAGAAATGGCAACCCTGACTGCAGACCAAAACACATGGCATGTTTGATTCACTTCATCTAATCGAATCAATTCGGAGTCAAATCACTTTCTCACTAGGGTTCACTTGGAAGTGGAAAGAGACCACCTCGCTCAGACCGGTTGTTGTGTTCCACGTCTGAGTGTGATTGCAAAATGTCTAAAGAACCACACAGAGGCAGAGAACACATGAATAAACACTGCAGATGTGAAAGCACCCTGTGACTTTATATACCTGTGTACGGGTGAGATACTCCGCTCAACATGACGTCATTGCCTTCGGAGTGCAAACGTTCCCTCTGTACGCTCCAATATTTCCTAACCCACTTTCGTTTCTTCATGACCAGCACAAAAACATGCCTCGAAGAAAGCAAGAGACAAACAAAGCTAAATTAGGTCCAAAATTCAGAATATGCTAATCATCACTGGTACTTTTTTTTGCTAATATTCCTTTTTGTGTTAACAAAGTTTTAAACCAGCGATACATGACTCATGATTATTTTATTCATGAATTAATGCAATGATGAACCGAAGATTGTGTAATCGTAACTTCCTTCATGGATCAGAGAACGTCTATAGCGTTCCTAGTCCATTGTTAGCTTTGACGTTATGAACTCGTTGGTGCTGAGTGTGTCCTTGTATTTGCATCTACTCGTGTTAAGTCCGTTTATAACGTCTAATAGAAGTGCCCTGATAAGAAAGTTCCACAAATCTCACGTTAGAAAAGTTGTCGGTGCAGCAAGGCAAGTCGCATAACCTGAAAAATATCAAATGAAGTAGAGCAGTTTGGGTGCTGGTCACCCTCCCTGATTAATCAACAGCTACGCAAAGATCCGGAAATTACCAACAACAACGGAAAAAAAAGCCTATAAAGCCTATCGCTTCATTGATAAATTGCTTTTAAAATGTCATCTGTGCTATCTTCATTACACCTGAAACACATGCATACACACTCGGCTCCACTCAACCTCACTGATTAGCATACAAAAAGTACACAAATTTTATAGAACATCTAAGTATTTACAGCAGATCAGGTAGTCTTGGCATATAATACATAAAAAATCAGTCCTGATGTAAATATTGTAAATAATCGACTTTAAGCTTTACGAGTTCCTTTTATGTGTGCACAAAAATCACCCACTAAACAGGGTGTCTGTAATCCCCAGCCGTGCCTCTGATTGGAAAAGACGAGTGTGCAGATTGAAATCTAAACACCGAAAAGAAGAACAAAGTATTTCCGTCGCTAAAACCCGAAGCAGGTGATCATTCACTTAGAAAGGGAAGACAAAATTCCATCGTTCAGATCCTTCTTTCCACATTTCTCATCGCAGACTTATCCTTGTAGTTTGTAAAACCTTCGCGGCCGAACGCCTCGTGCTCGTCGGCGCTCCACTGAGTCAGAAGAAAATCCTGTAAAGATAATGGAGCGGCCCGTTTCTGACGCTCCGTACTGACACTCTTTCCCTCTTCACCCCTGTTCATCTTAAACCTCTCCTTCCTCCTCTTCAGTGTCCTCCTCACCATCCTCCTCGTGCACAATATAAGACGCAGGACGACCGTGGGCGGGGTTGTGGGCGGAGCTTTGTGCAGATCCAACCCCGACCCTGGCAGCACGGCCCATTGCGTACGTGCTCCTGCGGCGCTCAGGTGCCCTCGGACCCGCGCCTTGAGACCTGCCCTCCAGGAAGTAGGTCACCATTTGACCTTTACCCTTTACGCTGATGTTGCCGCGACACACCAAGTCGTAGTCGTTCTGCAGCAGGCGGTGCACTTCCTCTGTTACCTATAGAGAAGATACAAATAACATTATTATATAGATCTAATACAGGACATACACCACTGTCTTAGTACTAACATATCTCTGAAAATCTCATAGCTACACTAGCAGATGCTAATAAAGGAAAATAATAAACGATGTAGTGGTGTGATGAAGCCGAGTTACTGTTACCAACCCAATATTGATTATTTTCCAAAAATAGCATGTCCCAAAATGTTTCAATTTGCCAACTGTAATAATTTTTAATCATTGAAGAATGACACATCATATATATTATCCATTTATAGTTTAAGTTTTTTTAAGTTGTGAAATGTCCGCAAAACAAGATAGCTCACGATCTCATGTACCATCTTTCTGTTTTTCCCTCTCTGTTTTTCTGAAGTTAATAAGACAAGAAAATGCAGCTTGTCATGGTACTGAGAAACCGCAAAAGTGGAACGTCTAAAGCCTGGATTATACTCGTTTTTATATACACAAAATGGCTGCCACATGCATCCTGAGGTCATTTGGAGCATTGTTTGTGCACATCCTCAGAAATTATCGCTAGGCATCCTGCGCAAACAGTGGGGGGCGCTGTAGTATGATACGACGTAGGACGAGAAAAACGTACTCGCCGCTTCCGTGAAGAGATTGATTTAATAGCGTAACATACCGTCTACGCTGGTGAGCAGCTACGCTGTTTCCACCGTCTTCACAAGAGAATAAAGTCAATAAAGTAGCCTCATTCACTGTCGCCATTTTCACTGATGACATGCAAAACTGTAGTAAGGAAATAGCTAAGGAAGATATCCCAGATATGGACGTGTCTTTGAATATTCTGAGAAATGCAGACGACTAAACCTGCGATTTGTAGCGGCACTATTGTCAGAGCTGCTGTTATAGAAAACGAATCAACACCTTCTGACCAATCGGATTTGAGATTTCAACAATTCTGCAGATTTGATAGCTGGATTTCATGCTAAGTGAGGGCTTTGCACAAAAAAAGGTTTGACATAAATAAATGAATAAATAAATAAAAGGAAGAAAGGCATGCAGACCTGGATCTTTCCCGGGACTCCGGTACTGTCCATACGGCTGGCCACGTTCACCGTGTTGCCCCAGATGTCATACTGAGGCCTACGAGCCCCGATAACACCAGCCACCACTGGACCTACGTTTATACCTGTGAGCAAAAAAAAAAAACCCTCATAAATAGCGTGCCAGGAATTTTCCAATGGCTGCTTTCAGAAGAATCTTACAGTGCGTGAGTCTTAAACATGCATGGCTAGAGCTTACCTACTCTCAGGATAAAATCATTGTAAGACTGGTAATTGATTTCATCAAGGACGTCGAACATTTCGATGGCGAAGTCTGCTATTGTGCTCAGGTGTGCCGAAGTGGACTTTTTAACCTGGAACGTGAGAGTAAAAACTCTGAGTAGTACAAGATACCATAAATTTAAAGCATATCCGCTATGGATGTCGGGTTGAAGACATGATTTGATATTTAACTCGAGATATTTGACACAACTGTAGAAATGATTTCTTTTAAAATAAACACACTGGTTAAGGGGAGCGCTAGTGAGCACTAGTGACCAAAAGGTTGTAAATTTAAATCCCAGGACTGCCACAGAGCCAGGAACCTGTATCAGCTAGACTAGATGTTTAGATCTAATTCTGCCTCGTTGCTTTGACTAGATGGCATCTCTCCGAACTGTAGAAGTAAGCAGAAGCGCTCACCTTGCTGCCTGTCGTGGGAACCAAACCCACCGCTGCCATGTACGTGCTGCCGATGGTTTTGATCTTCTCAATGTCTTTGTAGTATTCCTTGTCCATGAGCTGGGAAACCAACAGGAAGCAGGATACATTAAGAACACATGATGTGCAGGACAAGCGTATGATTGGTTGACGGGAGAAACGGAGACTGACCTCGTCGAAATCTGCGATGATCTCGTTGAGGAGACGCAGGCATTCCACGCCCATGTTGTTTCCGTCCAGCTCGATGTAGAAGTCGTTGAAGTTGGGAATGGAGGCGAAGAGCACGCCGACCTGGGAGTACGACTGGTAATACAGATCCTATGAATAAATAAATAAGTAAGTGAGAATGTAAGTAAGGCGATAAATAAATGAATAAAATAAAAACAGTTGTATGCAAAAGTTTTGGCACCCCTCACCAAATATACACATTTTGTTGATTTTCAAGTTAAAAGTTAAATTTTTTATAATACAGTTTTTTTCTGCAAATGTTGATGCAGAAGGTACTTGATATTTGATTATCTTGAAAAATAGAAAATAACAAAAAGTAATTTTGGCATGTGCAAAAGTTTGGACACCCTACTAAGTCAGTACAAAGAATATATATATATATATATATATATATATATATATATATGTATATGGATCATTTGGATTTGTAAAAGGTTGCTATCTCTCACCATGTTCCTGGGGTTGGACATTAAGAAGTGCTGAGCCACGTGAACTGGGAGCAGATTGAAGAGAATCCTCCTGTTGTCCAGTTTCACCTTCTCCATACCGTCTCTCTCCTCCTCAGCCTGGACGCACAAAACGCACAAAATCTCCATTTCATAAGCGCATCATTACAGTGAAACTAACCAATCAACTCACTACCATCACACACATCACGCAGTCGCTTATCCGCCACGTACTCCCAGGAAATTCAGTGCAAATCTTAAATCTTACAGCAGAGGGTGAAAAATGAAGGTGTGAGAGCCATCATTACCGAATTCGGTCTATATTGAATTGCTCTAATTACATTTTTAAGAAAACTTCATCATTTAATCATCAAGTATGAAAGGGATACAGAAAGCCATATATTTATATTTTAAAAATGAATGAATGCAATTAGGAAGTTGTTAGATCATTCATATATTATGATTTGCCATTTCACGTTGTTTCAAATAATTAATCATGCTCATTTATTATTTCTCTAGTCTAGCTTTAGGCTCATTACATCCATAATGCTTGCTTTTTCTCAGTAATATACAGTATGTAAAAAATAATCTTAAAACTACATTTTTTTTTCATTCTCTTTCAACTTTTATGTGTTGGTCAATGACAAAATGTTTTTTTTTTTCATTTAAAAAAGGTTCTTCATTCTGTTTTTTTTTTTTTTTTTTTTGCTGTCTAATGAACATGTTTACAGAAAAAAGTTTTATTATTATTATTATTATTATTATTATTATTATTATCATTAAAAGTTCCTAAAAATATTATACGGTTCTAAAAGATTTCTGAACAATGACCTTCATCAATTCAAACATTTAAATAGAAATCACAATAAAAGTACAAATTAATATCTGTGGATTTTTATAAGGCTCTAATTTCTTTATATATGGTGAATTTTAATCAAATATCCAAAGAATCATTCACATCTGCAGTATAATACCAAGTATAATTCTATGTATCTGTAATTATATAAATGAATAACTTAGTGTTGAATACAAGTGTGTGTTTTAAATAAACATTCAAATAAATAAACTAATACATACTAGTCTGTGTTTTATTAAATAAATAAATAATAAATAATAATAACTTACTAAATTAACAAATAAATAAACTAATACATACTAGTCTGTGTTTTATTAAATAAATAAATAATAAATAATAATAACTTACTAAATTAACAAATAAATAAACTAATACATACTAGTCTGTGTTTTATTAAATAAATAAATAATAAATAATAATAACTTACTAAATTAACAAATAAATAAACTAATACATACTAGTCTGTGTTTTATTAAATAAATAAATAATAAATAATAATAACTTACTAAATTAACAAATAAATAAACTAAATAAACAAATTAGCAAAACAAATAAATACATATTTTAACAATGCTTGTGTTTAAATAAATAAATAAATAAATAAATAAATAAATTTTTGATCACTGGTCTTTATTTTTCATTATTATTATTATTATTATTATTATTATTGTTTTACTTTATTATTCATTATAAAATCCCGCTGTGTGAGTGAGTGTTTTCCTCAGGTGAGCACTAGATGTCAGCACAGAGCCAGTGCGTGTGCGTGTGTGTGTGTGTGTGTGTGTGTGTGCGCGCTGTATCACAGCCGCAGTGTCAGACCGTGTGTATTACATTATGAGGGTGAGTGAGGACAAAGTTCAGCGAGGTTGTGTAAGCGTTGTGTCAGGAGCTCTTTGTTTTCTGTGCGTTTGTGTTTCTCAGCATTATGTAATGAAAGACCTCGGGGGGGTTTCGCCTCTAATTTATTCCATTATGTGCTAGGCAGCATTATCGAACATTCACATCAGCTCTGAAACAGTGACGCAGGCCTTTTACGCACCGCACTACCACCGCAGGCCATGCTAAAAAATAAATAACCACTGTTTCTGTACCAGTGCACACTGCTGAACTCTCAGCCTCTCCTCACAAGTAAGAAAGCTTTTCCTAAACCAGGTCGACAATATCACAAGTGTCTGCCATGTCCTGCTAGCTACTAGCTAGCTAAATTTCACTGAACAATGATGTAGTGACAGCTAGATACGTAGATCTACGAATATACACAAAAAAGCCCCAAACAAATGCATATCTTTATCTTTATCTAACATGTATCTTGTAATTGATACATTTATTCACAATATTTATCAATTACAAAGATACATATTAGATAAAAATAAAGATATGCTAGTGTGTAAAACTGTTATAGATTGAGTTGCTAAGCACGACTGCAGCTCCGAGCACTCTGAGAGTTTGAGATCATTATCATGATGTTCAGTACTGTTTCAGTGATTGGCAGTTGGTTACGAGGTTCCGCCTCTTCGAGAGATCTACCAATCATCATAAGGAGAAGCCGTGCTTCCAGGCGGGACAAGAGAGGAGCGCGCTGTCCAATAAACGTTGAAAAAAAAAATTTTTTTCAATGTAAAAGTCAACGGCTGATACTCCCAATCACCCCCGGAGATGCATGGCACCTGGGCGTGGCTCAAAATGGCGTGTTATGATGTGTTATGATGTGTTATGATGTGTTATGACGTGTAATGCCTGTTGTCCAATCAGCGTTCATCACTGTGTATTAGTTAACCTGTGTGTAATGTAGGTCACCAAATCATGCTGTGTAAATATGGGAAGTGCACACACACACACACACACACACACACACACGCACACACACACACACATACACACACGCATGCACACATGCTCAGCGTGCCACCTTTCTAACCTTGGAGCAGTGCCAGTGCTAACAGAGCTAACACACAGTGGTGAACAGGCTGGCAGCAAACACACACACACACACACACACACACACACACATACACACTGTGCCCGTGCTGTAGAAAACAGCATCGTGAAAATGACCTCAGTGACCTCAGTAATAATAAAATAAGAACACTGTGTGTGTGTATGTATGTGTGTGTGTGTGTGTGTGCGTGTGTGTGTGTAATGTGAGACATTTCACTCACATTAATCACACTCACTGAAGTACTCCTCCATGTGTGTCATTCTAACTGCATTTCTACTTTTATAGCTAAATACATCACAGCACTGTTCAATACTCCATTCTGATTGGTCAGTTTTTTCTATGCTTTCCTTCCTTTCATTTCATCTTTCATCCCTTTCCTTCCTTCTTTCCTTCCTATAACACTCCTTTTCTATTTCCCACCATTTTTCTTTCTTTCTTTCTTTCTTTCTTTCTTTCTTTATTTATTTCTTTCTTTCTTTCATCTGAACTTTCTTGTGTTCACATTCTGTATGCCTGTGGCGTGTGCAGTGATGTACACAGTGATTGATAATATGATCATTTCTGTACTTGGAGAAATCAGCCCTGGAATTGAAACATACATCAGAGTTCTATGGGTTTTTTGTGAGGGTTCTGTGGGTTCTGTGTAAAGGGTTCTGTGTGAGGGTTCTGTGGGTTCTGTGTAAAGGGTTCTGTGTGAGGGCTCTATGGATTCTGTGTAAAGGGTTCTGTGTGAGGGTTCTGTGGGTTCTGTGTAAAGGGTTCTGTGTGAGGGTTCTGTGGGTTCTGTGTAAAGGGTTCTGTGTGAGGGTTCTGTGGGTTCTGTGTAAAGGGTTCTATGTGAGGGTTCTGTAGGTTCTGTGTGAGGGTTCTATAAGTTCTGTGTGAGGATTCTATAGGTTCTGCGTGAAGGTTCTATGGATTCTATGTAAAGGGTTCTATGTGAAGGTTCTATGTGAGGGTTCTAACCTGAGTGGCCCAGAGGAAGTCGAGGCGCAGTTTGAGCTCGAGCTGGCGTGAGTGCAGGGCCAGAGCGCTGGAGAACAGCAGCAGAGAGAGGATGGGCTCATACGAGCGAACGTTCAGTGACCCCACACCCGCACTGTGGAGAGAAAACAACACAAGTGTCACTTCAGTATTCTGTCCATCCATCCATCCTTTCTTTCCTTCTTTCTTTCGCTCTGAGGGCTTTTGACACTGCACTTAACTTATCGTCGTTCGAAACCCCGCTTTTAACCCCGGGTAGAGGAACGTTTCACACTTGTAATATAGAAGCAGAGTTAGCACTGCTTTTTACCCGAGGTTATGAAACCCTGCTCTGAAGCAGAGTTAGCACCGCTTTTGCAGTGTTAACCCTTCACTGCAGTGCCAAATGTGTACAGCGTGAAATGATGCGGTGTTAGAATGTTACAGCTAGATGCTTAGCAACAGACACCCAATCAGAAATTGAACAGTGTGTGTCTCATATCACATGCTTTTTACACTCACACTACTGTACAAGTAAACATGCTTAAAAAGAATTTTAAAAAATATTCATATAATTTGTTCCTCTTTGTTGTCTTGCCTTTGTGTGTCTCAGGAGGCTTAAAACAGCCAAGGGGGATTTACGTAGCTTTTTTTTTCTCACTGATGTGAAAGCGTGAGACAAGCCGCTATTTAAACTGGTCGCGCGCTGTATTTATCCAATCAGGATTGTTGACACCGCAAATCTGCAGATAAGAAGGTTACCCCAGGGTTTAGGAGTGTACAGTGAGACGTCAGATTATGAATACCCAGGATTAACTGTTAACCCCGGGTAAAGTATGAGCGATGTGAAACATGAAACAAGAGAACCCAGGATTCTGTTTACCCGGGGTTTAGAGTGATCCAGGGTTAACTATTTCAAGTGTGAAAAGCTCATTTCTTTCTTTCTTTCTTTCTTTCAAAACAATAACATGCGAGTGATATTCTCCACTCAGGCAGGGACATTGTTTTTAAATGTAAATACATATTTAAAACCCTCCTTTTGTGTTCCGGTCAAATCTGACCGATTTACAAGTTTCCTCTCTAAAAAAGTGCAGTAAATTTCATCTGTTTGTCATGAGGTTCCATGACTTTGTTCACACATGGCATTTGAACACATAAAATAAATTTGAAATATTTTTATAAAAATTTGTGTGATTTATGGGACTTGTATACACCCATGATGTTCCCGGTCAAAAATGACCGCTCATTGGAAATGAATGGGTAAGACTACAATTACTGTATAAAACAGAGTTCAAGCACATTTCTACACTCTTACCACACCTCAACATACACACACACACACACATACACATCACTGTTGATGAGTGTCTAGTCGGTTTTAGGGGACGGTGCCCATTCAAGCAATATATGCCAAACAAACCATCTAAGTATGGTATAAAGATATGGGCAGCATGTGATGCGAAGACAAGTTATGCCTGGAACATGCAAGTGTACACAGGCAAACCGGCTGATTGTATTCCTGAGAAAAATCAGGGGAAGAGGGTGGTCCTAGAAATGACAGCAGGGCTACAAGGACACAACATTACCTGTGATAATTTTTTCACCAGCTATGCCTTGGGTCAGGAACTGACCATGGTCGGAACAATAAGAAAAAACAAAAAACAAAACAAGCTTGAGTTGCCTCCAACTTTTCTGACAAGATCAATCCAGGCTGGAAGGAGGGCAAAAACTACAAGAGGAGACTGTTCCTTGAAGAAGTTGGAAAAAGCATGGTGGAGCCCCTCATTCAAGGGTGCCGAGACCTTCCAAGCACGCCATCCTCTGCTGCATTCGTGAGAGACATGCAAGCAAAAGCAGCAACATCCACGCCAAGCAGAGAAGGAGGAGGCAAAAGAAAGAGGTGCCAACTGTGTGCACCAAGAGATAAAAAAAAACAAGCTTTGTGTGCCACAGATGTGGTGTATATATTTGCAAAGAACATGCAGTGACCTCAGTATATTGCCCAACATGCTCATGAGAGGACAAAACTGAGGAACATTGGGATGACACTATGGCACTGTCTTTTCAGAGCTACATGAGAAAATTGTAAATGTGTTCATACAGTGTATGGTTCAAGCATTACTTTTGTAATATAGTTAAGTTTTCCCTGTGGCTTTTGTTTTCAATAAATAAATCATACCGGGCAGTTTTGACCAGGAACACAAAAGTTGTTATTTTGTGCCACAGTTTAGAAAATATAACTGGTTTCAAAAAAGTGATTTTGGTAAACATTTCAGTGAAGTACTCTGTGATAAATGGTACAATAGGTTTAATCTTAGTATTTGTTATAGTCAAAATAATATTTATGTAATGTTTTTTCCCTAAAAAAATGAGTGGTATGAGCTCAGGTAAATGTGGCCTGCAGGACATACACAGCAAATACAAGTTCAAAACTTGTAATGTTCTCCAAGAGCTGAAGTTGATAAAAAGATCTAATACAACATTAGGTGATAATATATGTATTATTGTGGATTTATAATGGAATGAAATGATCCCGGTCAAAAATGACCGGGAACACTATGAGTGTTAGCCGAAACGAACACAACAGGAGGGTTAAAATGTTTTTATTTTCAATTTATTTACTATTACTTTAAAACCAGACACTTTCATGAAAACGCACTCATTCGTTTGTTTCGTTAACCATTTCTGTCTTTTTTATTTATTATAATATTTTGATGTATATTCAGAATCATCATGTTGTTGAAAGCATTCTAAATATCTAAGCCTGAACCTCCTGGCAGAGGCAACCCGGCTCTGGTACTCAGAATTCATCACACTGATTTAGTGTTTCTTTAACCATTTCAGTGTTGATGTGGAGGGCTCATGAATGCTCACACGATTATTTAACACACACAGACCCTGACATGCAGTAACACACACAGACCCTGACATGCAGTAACACACACTGTAGCTAACACCACTGAGGGTTATTTATCGAATAAATTCTTCTGATATCCACTCAAAGCGGTGTAAAGAGGGGGTGAACTCCTCAAACCCACCTGATTCGACTCGACTCGAGTGTGTTAATGAGCTCATGAGCTGAATCAGGTGTGTTAGAGAAGAGAAAACACTCCACCGTGGCCTGCTGGGAGTCAAACACAGACATACTGAAACGCGCTTTAGTGTCTCTCTGCTTTCTAACTGGAACCTGTATAGAACCTGAAATAGAGTGTGGAGCAAAACCACGCCGAAGGCAGCGCTGCAGTCTGGAGCCTACAGGAGTAAAGTGTACGTGATGAAACGTAGCCGGAGAAAAAGTGCTGGAATAAAGGTCAGAGACAGATAAAGAACACGGGAAACCTCCGGGGCTTCAGCAACCATCTGCTATGAGCAAGAAAACTTCAACATTTCCATATTATACTGTAAAAGATAAATGTGTGCTTCTTATTCATCCCTTCTAATATCGCTTTTTTATCTTTTCTGTCCACTCTTCCTTCCTTTTAACCCTTTCTAATGATTTTCTGTTCATTTCCTTCTTTTTTCCCTTATCTATCTATCTATCTATCTATCTATCTATCTATCTATCTGTCTGTCTGTCTGTCTGTCTGTCTTTCTGTCTTTCTGTCTGTTTGCCAAAAGTTTACATACACCTAGGCTAAAGACATCTATCTATCTATCTATCTATCTATCTATCTATCTATCTGTCTGTCTATCTGTCTGTCTGTCTGTTAAAGTTTACATACACCTAGGCTATAAACATCTATCTATCTATCTATCTATCTATCTATCTATCTGTCTGTCTGTTGAAAGTTTACATACACCTAGGCTAAAGACATCTATCTATCTATCTATCTGTCTGTCTGTCTGCCTGCCAAAAGTTTGCATACACCTAGGCTAAAGACATCTATCTCTCAATCAGTCAATTTATTTGTCTATCTATTTGTCTATCTGTCTGTCTATCTGTCTGTCTGTCCTGCTGGAAGACAAAGTTTATCTTTCTGGCTGATGTCGAGGTGTTTCTTCAGTATTTCTTGATAATCCTCCTTCCTCATGATGCCATCTATTGTCTGAAGTGCACCAGTCCCTTTTCCAGTAAAACACTCCCACAACATGATGCTGCCATCCCCGTGCTTCACAGATGGGATGCTGTTCTTCAGATTAAACTCCTCACCTTTTTTCCTGCCTACAAAGCACTGATGATTATCATCTGACCAGAGAACCCTCCTCCAAAAGGCTGGGGATCACCTGCAAGCTTCAGTCTGGTTTTTTTTATGCCGGTCTTAGAGTAGACTCTTGCTTCTTCCTTGCATGACTGCCTTTCAGGCCAAGGTGATAGAGAACTCTCTTAATAGCAGATGTACATACTGTACTTTAATACATGATGCCTCCGGCTCCTTTGTTGCTTTCTTGGGTTTCAGCTGAACCTTTCAGACAAAAGTTTATTCATCCCTTTGAGTTCATTTGTGCCTCTTTCCTGATCGATGCAGAGTCTGTGTGCTCTCAATAATTGTGTATTAAATTGTATTATTAGCACTCTTCATGAAATAAGCAAAATTAATATAATAAAAGAAAATTAATATATTAAAAGAAAAAATGTAGTAAGTGAGATTTTGAACTTAAATACACAGGAAAATTGTATAGTTTTTTTATTTAAAAATTTCTGTATTCTTAAAATTGAAACAGGAGATTTTCAAAAATTTTTAGCCATTTTTTTAAATAATTATTTTTAAATTTGTTTCCAGAAAACCCCAGTTCCAAATCATCATATGAACCCATTGTGTTGAAATTTTTTTTTTCAAATAATTAAGAAGGTAACCTTTATAGCCCTGGGAAACAAGAAATTGCAGCAACAAAGCATCAGGACTGAGAGCAAGTGAAAAGTTTTTTTTTTTCTTTCTAAGAACGACAATTTGTTTATTCAAGTTATTTCTCAATTGTCAATAATTTGGGTGCATATATTTTAAAAAAACTCTAAATTACCATTAAATTTCAGTTCATTCTCAATATTTTAAAACTTTAATATTGATATAATATTAAAATAATATTAATGTTAATATTGTAATATTTTTTACATTCTCAAAAAAAATCTATATTTTCTCATATTTGTTCGAGTTGCTAATTTGAATTATTGTGTACAATCTTTATTTTATGCAATTATACAATTTATTTGTCATTTTTAGGACCTGTGCTAATAATTCTCAAAACCATCCATTAATCCATCCATCCATCCATCCTTTCCATCTCTGTATCTCTCCCTCAGGGTTATATAAGAGGCTGCTGTGCTGAGTGGGCGGATGTTTTGTGTCCTGATTGATTACGTGTGGCTCTAATGAAGCTCGGCTCGTCTTCAAACACTTTGGAGAGGTCGATTAAAAAAAAGCGAGCGCTTAAACACACAACTTCATTACAGTGGATTGAAATACCTTTTAATTATCATTATTATGGAAATCTCCCTGAATCTGACCCATGGCCTATTTCTCAAACAGCTGGAAAGAGGACTGGAGCTGAGACTTTCAGGGGAACACGGAGACTTATATTTAGGCTTAACACACACACACACACACACACACACACACAAACATAGTGTAGGTCACTATCAAAAATAGCATGCTCTGAAAGAGCAGCAATAGCTGAAGGAAGATACACATGGACTCATTACAGTGATTAATGCTTCTGCTGCTGTGTGTGTGTGTGTGTGTATGTGTGTGTGTGTGTGTGTGTGTGTCTGCTCACAATCATGTATATGGATTTAGTTTTGTAACCTAAATCCTTAATGTTGTGGATGAATAAAAGATAGCAGGACTTACTCACTCACTGAACTTTTACTAAAGTTGTAGAAAGCTAACTGTCCGACTCTCAGCTCTGTGCTCGGATTAGATTCTGTCTAAATCTAATCTCTAAATCTAAATTTCATGTAAATTTGGATACAAGATGAATAACGGATACATTTAATGCATGTCTTCGCTCTGTGTTAGCAAAGTTGCGTCAGGGAAAGTTCATTCAGATGAATAAAATCAGCTGCGTGTACAGTAGATCACATCTCTGAGGTTGCCAGATTTTTCTGGAGTAAAAGCGTCTGAGATGTTTTTTTCAACACGGTCTTTAAACACAAACAGTCGGAAAAAAAAATCAGGGATAGAAAATGCGGACCTAAGAATGAAACAATGTTTGTTTTCTTTGCTGTCAAATGTAATACGATGTAACATAAACACGAGACACAATTTAAAAGTGTAAATTATAAATGACTAATACGATGATACATGAAGAAGAAGATGGTGAGCGTTTAAATTACTCGCACTGGAGTGAAGTATATCACTGATACATTTCTGAATGAATGAGTCCTTATTGTAATTATTACATTCGTCACTGGTTTAATGGAAAGAAATGGCTTCCACATTCATCTTTCAGCAGCTTATAAATATTTAGATTGATTAGAAAGAGAGATTATTGAGATAGATTAGACAGATAGATTAGATTACACAGAGAAGTTAGATTATTTAGATAGATTATAACATATAGATTAGATTATTTAGATAGATTAGACAGATTATAAATTATTCAGATTATACATGTAAGATCACTTTCATTTCATTTATTTTATTAAAAAAAAATTCATTCCATGAGATGACCAATGTCCCTGATTAAGAGTTCTTTCTTCCTTTCTCTCTTTCTCTCTTTCATTCTTTCTTTCTTTCTTTCTTTCTTTCCTCCCAGCCCTTTCCTTGAGAAGATTAAATAGCGATGAAACACTGTATTCTTTAACACACACACACACACACACACACAAACGTGAACAGAGGTTTGAACTCTGACCCGGTCACGGTTCGGCGATATCCGCTCAGCTCCAGCACGGTGATGAAGCTGACGGCCAACATGAGCAGCAGGAGCAGCTTGGGCAGCCAGGACACTCTCAGGAACAGCGCCATGGTAACCGTGGCTACCACACACGCCAGTAAGGCGTACTGCACCCCGTCACACGGTAGCTCCGGCATGGTGCGGTTAGCTCCGCCCACCATGTCTATGATCACTATAGAGGTGTTGGAGGTGGAGGACCAGAGCCAGGGCATGCAGCCCATCTGGACAGGAAACAGAGGTTACACACTCATCTTTTCTCTTCTCAACCTTAAACTCACTTCCTGGCGGCCTAACAGATGAACAGTTGTGAATTACTTATTTAACGGAATATATTAAGATATATTTTTTCTCCTATTATACTCCATTGTAACTGCACTAGCACCTACAAAGTCTTACCTGTCACATCAGAGAAGCACACAACCACTAACTGCTAACCGCTAACCGCTAACTACTAACCTCACAGGAATAAATAAAATACAGCACCAGAATTGTGGAACACATCACAAAATATTTCAATATAAACATATTTAATGTGTTTGAGGATGAACTTTTCCTTTAATGTTGACAATGATGATGATGATGTTGAAAACGAAGTCTTACCACACACGCCTGCGCCACAGCGTAGATTAGCAGCACTATTAGCACGCACAGGACCGTGCGGATCTGAATGGTGAGGCACCCGGGAAAACACTGCGAGAGAAAGACACACACACACACACACATTAATACAGAGAATTCAAATTCGTAAATCCACTTATAGCGACTTCAAATGACAAGCAGTGAACTTGATAAAGACTTTATTCTGAACAAAAGGAAACGATTAGCGCAAATTGACTTTGAAAGCACGTCAGTGTTTCTCCTTTCACAGCCTTATTAAGCTCTTAGATAATTAGTTTTTACTCTATATTTCTGTCATTTCGTTCAAAGCTCACAAGACAGACTCTCGTGAATTTGAGGTCAAAGTTCATCTGGATAAAGTCAACGTGCCTGGAAGCGAAAGTAGCCGCTAACTGAAGAGCTAACTGCCTTTTCTACCATGAAAACATTTCATGGTTTTTCTGGTAGCATGTAGTCAAAAATCCTAAACGCTGCAGCTAAAGCATAGATTTTGACACCTCTACATTTCGTACACGAGCTATTTCCATCCAAAATGAGAGACTAATACCAGAAACATTTCATTTTTAGCTTTAAGACATGTGATTTGTCGTAAATCCTTCTGTAGTTAGCTGTGTTATTTGAATTTTCATAGGCTACAACACTAGCCAGGTGCTACCAGTGAAACCATAGCAACTGTCAGTAAACTAGCATAGAGCGATCTGAGCAATCTGAGCAGTGCTACGCTACGCTGATATGAACGCAGGGTAGTAAAACATGATCGTTTAATAGTTTACCTGCACTCTAGTGACATGAAGGTACATGATACAAGCTACAAGGAAACAGATGCAGAAAACCAGCAGCACCAACACTACTGTCCCCCTAAGATTCAGCAAAAGAAAGAGGAAAAACGAGAGATGAAATATTAACAGAGGGGTTAGAAGAAAAAAAGTTAAAAAGAAAATTAAAGCAAACATAAAGCAAGAATAACTGATGATTAACTGATAAGGCAGGAGCTAGCAAAGCTCAGTTAGCATAAATTCAATTACGCAATAAAAAACTGCCTCTCTGCTAGCTTTCGATTATTATTAGTAATAAAAATGTTACTTCCTCTAGACTTTGATGATTGATAATAGAGATTGATAATGCTAGCAAACACTGTTAGGATTAGCTTAGCATACAAGGCAAGTGCTAAGAAAATAGATAAAGTAGATACTACAGATTTACTGTGGAATGATGAGAAGGTAGACAAGGCCCAACAAGGCAGCGAGGATTAGTGACAGCACCACGGCGCCGGTGAAGTACTCGTCATGGATGAGGTGATACTGAAAAGAAAACGGAGAGAGAGATTAGATCAGTTTCCTTATTTATATACAGCAACTATCTCAGTGGAATTAAAGGAAAACGTCTCCAGGTTACGTATGTAACCATGGTTCCCCGAGGGAACGAGACGCTGCGTCACGAAACGCTATGGGAACGCCCCCGCGTGACCGCGCTCTGAATCACGTGTCTAATCCGTCCAATGGATGGGCGAGACGTCACGGGCGGGGTGACGTAGCGACCCGGAAGCATAAAAGCCCGAGCGGCGAGCCCCGCGTTAGCTTACTGGAAAATGAAGCAAGCGCCGCAGGGACGCCGGAAGTGTGGCACCGAGACGCAGCGTCTCGTTCCCTCGGGGAACCATGGTTACATACGTAACCTGGAGACGTTCCCCTTCAGGAACTCGAGCTGCGTCACGAAACGCTATGGGAACGAGTATACCCACGCCGCCAGACTTACAAGTCCCTGCCTCCAGGAGGAGGCAAGCCTAAGGCACAAGGACAGAGGAGCTGGGAGTGGCCCGGGTATCTAGGTCATAAAACCTAGCAAAGGTCAGGGGCGTGGACCATCCCGCCGCGTTGCAGATGTCCTGTAAGGACACACCCGCCAGAAAGGCCTTAGAGGCCGCCACCGCTCGGGTAGAGTGAGCCTTGACCCCCAGGGGACTGGGGAGACCAGAGGACTCGAAAGCCAGAGAAATGGATTCTACAATCCACCGGCTGAGGGTCTGCTTAGAAGCAGGAAAACCCCTCTTAGGGGGACCAAAGCAAACAAGCAACTGGTCCGCCTTTCTCCACAGGGCAGTTCTGTGGACGTACGCGTCCAGTGCTCGCACTGGACACGTACAATTGAGCTTCCGATGGTCGGGCTCCCTAAAGGGAGGAGGACAGAAAGCCTGCAGCATGACCGGCCGTGGTGCCGAGGAGGGGACTTTCGGTACGTACCCCGCTCGGGGGTACAAGAATGCTTTGGCCAAACCAGGCGCAAAGTCTAAATAGGAAGGGGCCACCGAGAGGGCCTGAAGATCCCCCACTCTCCTAAGAGAGGAAATTGCCAAGAGAAAGGCAGTTTTCAACGTCAGAAGACGGTCCGAAATCTCCTCTATGGGCTCGAAGGGGGGTTTGCAGAGAGCCTCTAAAACCACGGCCAGGTCCCACGAGGGGACCCGAGATCGAGCTGGAGGTCTGATCCTCAGCGCACCGCGGAGGAAACGTGTCACCCAGGGGTGCCTGCCCACTGACTGGCCATCGAGAGGGGCGTGGCAGGCCGCAATAGCCGCCACGTACACCTTCAGGGTGGAGTGGGTCAGTCCCGCGGAGAGGCGGGCCTGCAAGAACTCCAGCACTGTACCAACTGGGCAGTGAACAGGGTCAAGCCGGCGGTCTCCGCACCAGGAAGTGAAAAGTTTCCACTTCAGGGCGTACAGTTTCCTCGTAGAGGGAGCTCTGGACTGGAGGATGGTCTCCACAACCTCGGTTGAGAGACCGGAAGCGCGGAGTTGTGCCCCCTCAGAGGCCACACCCACAGCTTCCACAGCTCCGGGCGGGGGTGAAGATGGCCCCCCGCCTGTGAGAGGAGATCCCTCCTGATCGGAATCTCCCATGGGGAGCCGTCTAGGAGGGAAATCAGGTCCGAGAACCATACTCGGCCCGGCCAGAACGGGGCTACTAACAGTAGACGAATTCCGTCCCGGCGCACTCTCTCCAGAACTCCCGGGAGCAGAGCGACCGGAGGAAAGGCGTACAGACGCAGCCTCGGCCACGGCTGTACCATGGCATCCAGTCCAAGAGGAGCTGGATGAATCAGAGAGAACCAAAGGGGACAGTGCGACGTCTCCTGCGTCGCAAACAGATCCACCTGGGCTCTGCCGAACATACGCCATATGAGCTCCACCACCTCGGGGTGGAGTCTCCATTCCCCGGGCACCGGCCCCTGCCTCGACAGGGCGTCCGCTCCCACGTTGAGATGACCAGGGATGTAGGCCGCTCTCAATGAGAGGAGGTTCCCTTGGGACCACACAAGGATCTGGAGCGCCAGCCTGTAAAGGGGGCGCGAACGCAGACCTCCCTGGCGGTTGATGTAAGAGACCACCGTCGTGTTGTCGGTGCGCACCAACACGTGGCGGCCTCTTAGGTCTGGGAGAAAGTGTTTCAGAGCTAGAAACACGGCCAGCATCTCCAGGCGGTTGATGTGCCAAGTGAGATGGCGGCCGCTCCACAGACCACGGGCAGGACGGCCACTCATGACCGCTCCCCATCCGGTGAGGGACGCATCCGTCGCTAGCACTACGCGGCGACCAGGAGTTCCCAGGACCGGGCCCTGAGACAAGAACCCAGGTTCTCTCCACACAGCTAAGGCACGGCGGCATCGTCGCGTGACCTTGATCATGCGGAGCGGGTTTCCTCTGTTTCGGAAAAACCCCCTGGTCTTGAGCCACCACTGTAGGGGTCTCATGTGCAGCAGGCCAAACGGTATCACGTTGGACGCAGCTGCCAATAGGCCCAGCAGTCTCTGAAACTGCTTTACAGTGAGTGACCGGCCTACTTTCACTCTCGCGACCGCTGTGAGGACCGACTCGATCCGAGCAGGAGACAAACGTGCCTGCATCGTGGTCGAATCCCACACGACGCCTAGATAAGCGGTTCTCTGAGCTGGAGAAAGCACGCTTTTCTCGGCGTTTAGTCTTAACCCCAGTTCCTTCATATGGGCGAGAACGGCATCTCGATGCCGAGCCGCCATCTGCTCTGAATGAGCTAAAATCAACCAGTCGTCGATATAGTTCAGTATGCGGATGCCCTGTAGTCGCATAGGAGCCAGGGCAGCATCCACGCACTTCGTGAAGGTGCGGGGTGAGAGTGCTAGGCCGAAGGGAAGAACCCGATACTGGTAAGCTTCGCCCCCGAAAGCGAACCTCAGGAACTTCCTGTGCGGGGGAAGGATGGAGATGTGGAAATACGCATCTTTTAGGTCGATCGTGACGAACCAGTCCTCGGACCTGATCTGAGACACGACCTGAGTGACCGTAAGCATCCTGAACTTCAGTCGAGCGACTGAGAGGTTCAATTGCCGCAAGTCCAAAATGGGACGCAGCCCTCCCCCCTTCTTGGGAACAATGAAGTACCGGCTGTAGAACCCTGACTCCCTGTCGTGAGGAGGGACCACCTCGATGGCCTCCTTCCTCAGGAGAGTACGTACTTCCTGCTCCAATACCAGAGCCTGCTCGGGACCCACCACAGTGGGAAGAACCCCAGAAAAATGAGGTGGAGGCGAGCCGAACTGAATTCGGTAGCCTCTTTCTACAGTACGCAGGACCCAATGAGACACATTCGGCAGAAGTTTCCACGCTGCCAGAAAGCTCACTAAGGGAATCAGTCTCTCGAGACTGACCTCTGGTGTAATAGAAGCGGTTAGCTGGGTGCCCTGAGGCGGCGAACCGACATGGGGGAAATGAGCTAACCGCTGCGAAGGCCTCAGGAGAGGCCGCGAGCCTCCCAGACTCGCTACGTTGCCGGGCGAGAACTGGGAGAGGCGCTCGCTGGAGACCGCTGCGCCCTGAAGCACCATAGGTGGCAGGGTTGGCAGATCGACCTCCTGAGGGCACTGGGGGGACCCGGGCACCGTAAGATGAGGTGTACGCCGCGTCGCCCCAGAGGGGCCCGCCCTCGGAAGCCCTGGGCCAAAACCATCAGGGCTTCTTAGCCGCGGCCCTTCTGGACATGAGGACGGTCCTCAGATCCGCCTTAGTGCCCGAAGGGCCGGGCCCAGAGCGTCGTCGCGACTCCTGCTCCCGCCTCGGGGGAGCACGGGAGGCGACGCTCTGCTTTTGGGCCTCCCTGTAGGAGGGGGCCGTACACGGAGGGGGCTGCCCCCGCCCGGCAGCCCCACGAGCTAGAGAGCGACGGGGGAGGAACCGCTGGAACGCCGCCGCCTGAGCACGGGCCTGCTGGTATCTCTCGACGACGGAGTCTACCGCGTCGCCAAACAGGCCCGAGGGAGTAAGCGGGGCGTCCATGAGCACGACCCTGTCCTTCTCTTTCATATCGGACAGGGTCAGCCAGAGATGCCTCTCCGCTGCCACCAGGACTGCCATAGACCGACCGATAGCACGGGCGGTCTCCTTGGTGGCGCGGAGGGACAGGTCAGCGGCCCGCCTGAGCTCAGCTACCTGCTCAGACGTACTCTCCCCCTGCTCATCCAGCTCTGTAAGCAGGTCAGCCTGGTACGCCTGTAACACCGCCATGGTGTGCAGACACGCACCGGCCTGACCTGCTGCCGTGTACGCCTTGCCTACCAGCGCTGAGGTGGTCCGCAGCGGCTTGGTAGGCAACGCCGGAGCCTTCAGGGACGATGCAGCAGCAGGGGACAGATAGCTGGCTAGCGTCTGTTCAACCCTGGGCATCGCCCTGTAGCCGGAGTAGTCCAGCCCCGCCACATTAGCGTAATGGGAAGACGTGGGACTGAACAACCGGGCCGAAAATGGCCTATTCCAGGACCTCGACACCTCAGTGTGGAGGTCCGGAAAAAAGGGCAGGCTCCGGGGCGGAGGTGGCGGCCTACTGCGCAAAAAACGCTCCTCCAGTCTAGAGCCCTGAGGCTCAGGCCGTGACTCAGCGGGCCAGTCAATGCTAAGCTTAGCGACTGCCCGTGCAACCACCTCGAGCAGCTCCCCGTATTGAGGAGACTGCGGCTCAGGGTCGACGCTCTCCACATCGACCTCCTCGGAGGACGATAGGTGGAGCGCCGAGTCCGCTCCCCGGGGGGAAGAAACCGCAGAGCGTGCTTCCGAGCCCAGGGAGGGGACAGAGGACCTGGAGGGTGAGGAAGGAGAAAGGGACGGGCCCGTCTCCATTCCCTCCGCCAGGTCCATCTGCGAGCCCCACGAGCGCAACCGCCGCTCTGCCTCGGCAGAAGCGGGGCCGGCACCGCGAGGCACGCTAGTGAGGGCTCCCTCCTCAAAGAGAGCCCAGCGGGAGCGGAGAGTGCGCAGCGGTAAACGCTCGCAATGTGCGCAGCCGGCTCCCTCGAGAGCCGACTGAACATGCTCCGCTCCCAAACAGGCAACGCACAGACTGTGTGTATCCCCGCCCGTAATAAATCGCGGACAGGGAGGAACACACGGCCTGAAGCGCTGCCCGCTCTCGCCCTTAGTCTTAACCTTGGCTTTAGGCATGCCAACGATAAAACACCAAAAGACAAAAATAGACAGACAATAAACACAGAGCGCTTGCTGAAAACAGGAAGCTAACGCGGGGCTCGCCGCTCGGGCTTTTATGCTTCCGGGTCGCTACGTCACCCCGCCCGTGACGTCTCGCCCATCCATTGGACGGATTAGACACGTGATTCAGAGCGCGGTCACGCGGGGGCGTTCCCATAGCGTTTCGTGACGCAGCTCGAGTTCCTGAAGGGGAACTCCAAAGTTCATATACATACATATATATATATATATATATATATATATATATATATATATATATATATATATATATATATTTCTGTACTGTGTTTGTGTGTGTTTATGTTGAAATCTCTAATCTGATTGGTCAGAAGGTGTTGATTAATTCTCTATAACCGCAGCTCTGACAATAGTGCAGCTATAAATCACAGGTTTATATGAATATGGTGCCATTTTTATAGTAACGGCTTACACAGGGACTTGGAGAATGCTCTATATAATATAATGCTACAATGGAAAGTTTAATAATCAGAAAGGAGATGTTTAATTAACATTTATAGAAGGAGTCTCCAACGTCAGTGCTTTGTAACATTCAGAGGTCAAAGTGTAACTTAAATGACTGTTTACAGCTGCTATAATGTCAGTGAGAACAGGAATTAACTTGTTTTGTGGAAGTTCCATAGCACTAAATAACTGTTTACAGCTGCTCTAATGTCAGTGAGAACAGGAACTAACTTGTTTTGTGGACATTCCATAGCACTAAATGACTGTTTATAGCTGCTATAATGTCAGTGAGAACAGGAACTAACTTATCTTGTGAAAGCTCCACAGCACTAAATGTAACTATAAAAAGATAAAAATACAAAAAGTTGTAATAGCTGTAAAATTGCTGTCGTATAAGAGTAATAAAAGACTTAAGGGTGTGCTCTTATTGGAAAAATAATCAACTTCAGGGTTGTAACAGTAACTCTGCTTCATCATACTTCATCCTGAAGTGTTTTATTTCTTACTTATTAAATCTTCCACTGAAACAATGTAATTAAACTCTTGCTTTGAACATCAGGTTGAAAGTGCCAAAATCTTCTCAGTGAAAGGTTGATGTTTACAGAGTTAGTGAATAATTCACATGTGAGGCAGTCTAAGTAAACCCATTAGATGTTGCTGTGGTGATGTTTGGCAAAACAGCCAAAAATAATGAAAAATCGCAATGTATTTCATCCCTCCCAAACTCCAGGGGTGGTATTTCAATACCTGGATACATGCACACATGCTGAGACCCTTAACACAAAGTAACATGTTGACTGGAGGTGTAGTGATGCATCGCAATGCAAAAATAATGGAAATCAGCATTCTATGAATTACGCATCTAATGTAATTGCACAGTTTGCACAACCCATAGAGTTAAAATATATAGAGAGCACGCTGGTCAAATGATCACATTCTGTTGTGGAGAGCCTGCACCATTCCTAGGAATCGTCATAACAGTTAAAAAGAGCTCATTGGTAGCTCTTAAACGGCACCAGCCCCATGCTGCTGCAATCTACAGTGCCTGAGAAAGAGATGGTGGAAGTGGGCATTTTAGCCGACTTTGGAGCTCTATTTCCGGTTAAAATGACTCAGACACTGCTACAGAGCTTTTTACTATTTACTATTGTAAATATTTACAATATTTATTTTTTTATTTATTTAACTTTATAAAGATAAAATTGCACATTGATTTGCATCATTTATGATCCAGAAATAAAAAGTTGTTAAAATTTTGTTCAAAATATTCTGTGAAACAAATTGAATCGAATTGTGAAGCCATAATTGGGAATCAAATCGAATTGTGACCAGAGTGTATTGTTACACCTCTAGTGGAATCCATATGACACTATAAAATGCTATTATTAATGGCTGCCATTCCCTTTGGATCCTTTTCACCGAGTTTGGCTTAGTTTCTTGGGTGATGATGAACCCTGGTGGATAACTGGAGTTTGCTTTGGTGAAAATCTTGCTTTTCTGCCTATGACATACCTTGCCTGACTTTAAGAAACCATAAATATATTTCACCAAAATGACATTGAAATGTTTTATTTTTTGCTTTCTAACCTTGCCTTGCGTCTACCTGCAAAGATGATGTTGTGAAAGCAGCCGTTTTAAGAAATGCAGCGTTAAAAACAGTCTGTGACTAAAACCTCGCAAGCTGTGTGATTTCCTCACACGGTGAACGAAACACGTTGTTTGGACAGCTCCGTGCTGTAGTGAAACAGACATGATCCTAATCAAGTCAGTCTGTAATCAGAAACCGGCTGTCAAAATGTCCGCCATGCTCCTGCACTGCTAGAACTTTACTTGTGGTTGAGAAATATAATTCAGTTCAGGAAATGTTTATTGATGTCCTGAGCGAAATGCCCTTACAACTGAGTTCAGAGTAAACAGGATTTCTGCTCTTTTCTCACTACAGTGAAAAATGTCAATATTTTTTATCCATAGCATGAATCACACATACACTACAGATATGATAGATGGAGATTAGGTTGAAAAAATGCTTAACTTTCCCTTCATGTGATGTAGATCTAATAAACCAGGTCTTCTTCTGACCTCCAGTTCCATCACTAACTTACACTCCTGATAATCTAATGGGAGGCTGTAAAATGATAACATTTAGGAATTATGGATGTGATGAAGCAGCTCACCTTCCTCTCCCGCTCTGAGCACTTGTACATGAGCGTGAGGAAGTGTAAGTCAGCTGTGTCCGACTCTGTCTGACGCGCCTCAATCAGACGGCCGATGTAGCGGTTGACCCGTGTGCCGGGGCTGCTCTGGGTCACGTTGGCTGAAACTGAGGTCCGATTACGCAGCTTCTCCGGAGCTGAGCGCAGAACTCTCCTCTGTGGACACAGGGAAGGACAGAACTCTATTGTCAGTTCAATTATATTTTTACAATATTCTCACAAATCAGATTTACAGAACTCATCACCAAAATACATAGAGATTTGTATATGGATTTTAAAAAATTATAAAAATTGCACTGACAGTGAGTATAACAGCAGTGTTTAATAATAACCCCTTCAGGATCTGGGGCTATTATGGCCATTTTTCTATGATTTTGGTTTTATATATAAACCCTTTAAAAATATTTACCATGCACGAATCTGGAAGCCGTGTCAAAAGTTTTATTCAGTCCAGGAGTTAATATTCTGATATTAACATGTGTAAGGAAATGATACAAAATAGAATCAGCATAGCCAGTGTTTTTCCTTTAAAAAAAAACAGCAGACAGACCTGAATATACTTTAGTGTAAGGAAAACAGGGCTAAAAATAAAGGAGAACCCTACTTCCTTCACATCAGGAAGCCTCCGCGATCAATACTGAGGCACATCAGAGGAAGTCTCCGAATCAGACGCAGAGAGAAAAGAGTGCACGCTGAAAAGGTCATTCACAGCAGTGTGTGAGAACGAGAGAGGGACAGAACACAGAAGAGAGAGGGTGGTAATTATAGAGATGTACAGGGAGAGAGAGGGAGATATGAACAGACAGACAGATGGAGAAGAAGAAGAAGAAGAAGAAGAAGAGAGGAGGTCGGATGTGTACTGCTGAGGAACATCACACTGGGGAGGCGGGTGAGAAAGAAAGAGAAATGGAAGTGGAACAGTGCGAATGGAAACACATTCCTGTGATCCTGTGTGTGTGTGTGTGTGTGTGTGTGTGTGCAAAACTGGTAGCTTGAGACAGCAGACACACACCTCAGACTACAGCTGATGGTTGTATTTGGATTTTACAAGCTGTATTTTAATGTAACCGTAACATGACCATAATGTAACCATAACTATAAAAATAATGTAACCAAATTATAACCTTTACAACGATAACCACGTAACCATATGCATAGCCATAATGTAACTGTAACACAACATAACAATAACCATAATGTAACTATAACATAACCATAATATGACCAACATAATCGTAACCTAAACCATAATGTAACCATAACATAACCATAAGGTAACCATAATGTAACTGTAACCATAATCATAATCATAACTATTAAACAACCTTAACCCAACCTAATTACCAACATGTAATTAGCCGCAAGTAATCTTATAAAGACACACACACACACACACACACACACACACACACACACACACACACACACTGAAAGTTTTGGTACCTTGTCCCCGTCCTCGCAGTTCATCACGTTGGAGAAGGGGATCTCAGCCTTGAACATCTTGCGGCAGTGCATGAGCTGCACCAGCAGGTAGCACACCGTTTTAAACTTCATCTTTTTGGCAGGTTTGATGTCAGAAAGGATCAGTCCAGGAAAGATCTGAGAGAGGACACAAACAGGAAACAGGGAATCAGGACAGATTATTGACTCAGAGCTTTACTAGCCTCGTATGATGCTGTGGCTAATGCTAGATAAAAACACTATGTTCAGGCTAATAATTGTAGCTAGTACTTTCTATTTCCTTTCATTGTTAGCAACATATTGTCACTAATGAAAGCGAGAAAGAATGAACCGATAAAAAAAATGTTACATTTGTAAGCATTTTGTTTATTTCTTTTAAAAAGTTATTGCTAAGACTTAGCAGAACAAATCCAGCACACAGTGTTTCAACTGTATTGCTTGAGTTGCTTCTCACGTTTGTCTTTCGCTGATACTTTCCATACATTAGAATTCAGGCTAAGAGGATTAGCTAAGAGGATTGATAAGAGGACTCTCTTCAATTCGTACCAAAAGCTTCTTGCACACACGTTACAAGCTCTTCATTTGAGTTAATTCACTGAATTAAGTCTTAAAGGAATTGTGGAAGAGAATGATGAGATTTTTTTCTACAATCCTCCTTTAGTAAACCCACTGCCAGCTCACAGTCAAGCTTCAGTGTCTCGAATATGTATTCGCCCCCTTGAACCTTTCCACATTTTATAGTGTTATAACCTGAAACTGAAGTTTATCATGTGGGTTATGCTAATAATTGGTTAAGACACTTTGCTCAAACAGATCAGCTTTCAAAGCTTCAACTTTCATGCTAATACTGCCATCAACACCATCGGACTTGTCATCTCGTAGAATGCTAAGTATCCGAGCCAGGTCTCTGCTGTAACAATGTTGTATAGCTGAGTTGCATTCTGGGACTTTGCACCACTGTCTCCATTGTGCCTATGCTGGATTTCTAATTAACATGACTGGAAAATGATGAGAGAGATAAGAAGCTCTTGCTGTCTTGTTACCTGATTCGGGATTACATATCATGGATCTACATGAAGCATGGTGGTGGCAGCATCATGTTGAACGTTATCCCTGGCCTTTTGGTTACTTCTCTGGCTAATACCCTCTTTATCATGTGGGTTGCGCTAATGATTGGTTAAGACACAGCACTTAAATTTTGAAGTCGTTTCTCAGGTCACTTACATAAGCCACAAAAAAATGGCTGGGAATTAATTTTGTCCATCCTGGAAGACTGAGGATAATTACCAGCCAATCATGGAAGCGCTAGCAACTCTATCAGTCAATAAAACTTTTCTTTTCAGCAATATTTCAGTAACTTCTAGAACAATACAACAGCAGCATTATAATTATATCAATTACATCATGAATACTCTTTGAACGTGCTTTGACTTGCCACTCGCAGCAATCAGATCAATCAGCATAGCAAATTACAAAATGTTCCAAATTGCTTGCAATGACATTTTCCCACCAGAGAGGCCTCGTATTCCCCAAATCTCAAATTCTCAAAAGTAACACACATTTAAAAATAAGATTTTACACATACTGACACACACACACACACACACACACACACCTTCCTGCGGTGAGACGGCACTATAAAGAAGGTCTCGATGTCGTGTTTCTGCAGGAAGGCGTTCCTCTCACTCCCGTTTCCTGGCTCCACCTCGTAGTCACCATTCAGGCACTCCAGCGTGGAGCGAGTGATGTGCACTTTTCTATTTACCCAAAAAGAGAAAGCACTACCTTAAAAGAAGAATCCTTCCTGAAAGACTTTCATATAAAACTTTACAATTAACATGTGATCTTCAAACAGTGTCCAAAACGTATTTAATAATGACTTTCTGATTCAAATTTTCAGCAAAAAATGGTTTCCTATATTGCCCACAATGCCGTTCGACTACCTGCTGATAGCAATATCAGTGTGATTTAGCCTTCTCTTCATCTCTACCTAAAGTGAGTGATGCAGCGGCACTTTAGTCCTTTAGTTTATCCAGATATCTCACCTCCTCATCTGTACACTCTGCTCAAACAGATCAGCTTCCAAAGTTTCAACTTTCATGCCAATACTGACATCAACGCCATAGCGCTCGTCATCTTGAAGAACGCTAACTAGCCTTAAGAAAAGCACAATGTCGTATAGCTAGGACTTTCACTTCAGCGTTTGTCTCCAACGCCAATGATTGGAAAATTTTGAGTGAGAAAAAGTTACCTTAGTTTTTGTTACCTAAAATTAGGATTACATATCATGGATCTAGATGAAGCATGGTGGTGGCAGCTTTTGTTTTTACAAGCTAACAGTGAAAGCTGACTGTTATCACAGAATTCTTTACTCCTATTAACAAAATTGTACCTCAGCTAGCAATAACAAGGTCCCTCTGCGACATCGGTGCAGCGTACAACCGTTAACTTCTCACAGGAATAATGAAATACAACACCAACCAATAAATTAGCACCGGAATTGCGAAACACATCACAAATATTTCAATATAAACTTTTTGTATGTGTTTCAGGGTGGAATTTTCCTTTAACTACAGTCCACAATCAGAGACGAGGCATTTGTACGGACTAATTAGAGGCGCTGTGTCTCTCTCTGTAGATACGCCACGAAGCTGGAAGCAGAAACGACAGAAAGTACTCAGATAAAGGAAATGGGTTTTTAGTGATGTCCTATAAAGTCTTATCTGAATATATGAAGTGCTTTGTTATCCGTGATAAGTAGATAGCTAATGCTCTAGATGCTTAGATAACCATTCTTCCAAAAGGCTTTGTTATTAACCGCATCAATCATAAAACGTTGGCTCTCACAGCTACTCATAACTTATTCATACACGATGAACGTTTGGAATTTGAGTCAGTATGAGTGTAGCTTCCTGAAGGAGGAGAGAAATTGCGATATGATGCCATTTTGCTTTCGAACCAATCCATAAAACAGGGATAAATCTCCTTGTAAGTGTATTCGGAAATAATAATCATTCGACTCGCTACATTTCAATTAGATTTTACATTTCCAGCTACTCCATTCACACAGCTGAGGCATGATTTTGTACAAGGTTTAAAAGAAATGGCGTCATCTACATTGTTCTTGGTGCCAAGGCTAAGTGCGTTGTGAAAAATTCTCTGTATTATCTATTTATCCTCGTCCCTTGTGCTACAAGTGGCCACTTGTGTCATATGGTACACATTCACCAGTTGTGAAGAGATGATGATAAGAGTGTGATTAAAGCAGTACAAAAAAAATTAGCCTTGTACTATATTGATTTTTTTTTCCCCTTCCCATGATTTAAAAAGGTCATATATATTTAGATTTTCTATTTGTCCTCGTTTTATAAAATAAGCAAATTTACGTTACTGTGATCTGCAAATGATTCATTTCCTCAGACTGAATCGAAGTGCAAGCATGAATCAAAATGAGTCGAGAAGTTGAATGAGAAGGTTACATGTAACAGCTCTGAAAATTTCTGTGATATCAAGCCTTAAAGTTTTGGCACTCGAAAAGGTCAAAGCAAATAAGTTTAAAAACTTCTCACATATAATAAGTGGAAAAATCCTGATTAGTGACTTAATAATCTATAACAGCCAGGGGTAGCTGTCTTTCAAAAAACAACAACAACAACAAAAAACAGTATAAGGTTTCATTTTTGGCATCCAGATCAGATTACTTGCTGTTAATAAACATCATAAATATCCATTGAAATATCCACAGATATTAGATTTTAATTTAATTTTAATTAATATTAGATTTCCAATTTAATATCAGTATCAGCCGCTGCAGAGAATTACAGAAGCCCTGAACAACAAGGAGTGATTTTTTTTTTTTGAGTGCTATGTAGTTAGTTTGACTTAGTACGTCAATATTTCATGATATTATCTCATTATTTTGACATAGTAACTCATTGTTTCAAGATATCTTGTTATGTTGACTTGTTATTTTGACCTACTAAACCAGTTTTTGACTTATTTTACTCATTATTTTAAGATATTATCTCATATTATTACAAATTATTATCTCATATTATAAATGAGATACTAAGTCAAAACAACAACTTAGTAAGTCAAAATAACCAATTACTAAGTCAAAATAATAGGTGAGTATATAAAATAACAAGTTACTGAGTCAAAATAACAAGATAATATCTTGAAATAACAAGTTACTAAGTCAAAAATAAAGAGATAATATTGCTATATTAGAGTTATAGAGTTATTTTCGATATAGAGTTGCTATATCTAAATAATGAGTTAAAAGTTAGTAAAAATAAATAGTTAAAATAATGACTTAATAAGTCATAATAACTAATTACTAAGTCAAAATAATGATTTAGCACCTTCAAGTTTTCACAAGTTCAAGTTTTTTCAAACAGTCAATAGGCCTATATATATATATATATATATATATATATATATATATATATATATATATATATATTATTAACATAATGTAATTATAGTCAATGACATTGAGTATTGTGTGAGTGAAACATCATTACTCTGCGTAAGCCAAATATGGAGAGTGAAAATTTAACAATGTCTTCAAAGGCATAGCAAATAATTTGGTACAAAAGTGTGTGTGTGTGATGATACAGTGAGGTCGCACTCTTACCCAGGTAGCCCCCCAGCCTCCATCACGTTGGCCAGCGTCACGTCGTTGGACCAGACGTCATACTGCCACTTCCTGAGCCCCAGAACGCCACAGAGCACGCGGCCCGTGTGTAAACCCACACGCATGTTCAGATCCACCTCCGTCGCCTCCGCCACTGACCTGTGTTAGAACAGACAGGACTTAGTACAGTCTGATTTCAGTATGTTATGAAACATGTGACTGAAATTTTTTTATTTATTTTTTTTTTTACGAGATTCAACCAAAAGGATAAGCTCAGCAATAAGCTCTCATCGTAGCCGGATAACTTCGGAGTTACCTTGTGGACAAACCCCTGGGTTCTGGGTTCCAGCATTGCCACCCAATGTCACCCAATGTCACCCAAGTCTGTGACATCAACACACAAAAAATACAAATATATGTTGCTTAAAATATATTGGCTTGAATATTATTTCTATTTCTGCGTGTTGATGTGATTCATTTGTTGGATGTTTTGGGATTCATTGGTGATTATTTTATATTTGAGAGGATGCTTTATTTTTGGGAGTTTTTCATTGGATAATTGTTTGCTTGATTGTTGTCTACGCCCAGTGTCAGGTGTGTCTATTTAAAGATTTTCAAGATTTAATGTTTTCACTGCCAGACGAAGGTATACGGTCGAAACGTTGTCTGCTCTATGATTAAAATGTTTTGACAGTTAAAACACCACCCGTGCTGTTTAGATAACCAGGAGAAGTTTCCAGGAGAAGCAGTGACTTTGGTGTAAAATATTTAAATCAAATACTACATCATTGTCACTTTGTGACTTTGTTGAAGGTCTCAGCATGGTGCATACTAACACAAGAGCATATTCAGGTGTTAAACACTATCCCTGGTGGTAATCCATGTTCACAGAGCAACAGTTACATCTGTTACTAGCATTTTTATCCACTTATAGTTGTGTTTGATATCCACAGAACAAATCCATCCGTCCATCCATCCAGTCTCTTACCACTTATCCTACACAGGGTCATGGGGCACTATTCCAGGGAACTAAGGGCACAAGGCAGGGGACATCATGGACAGGGTGACAACCCCTCACAGGGCACAACCACGCACCCATTCACACACTACGGACAATTTGGAAATGCCAATCAGCCTACAACGCATGTCTTTGGACTGGGGAAGGAAACTGGAGTACCCTAAGGAAACCCACAAAGCACAGGGAGAACATGCAAACTCCATGCACAGAGGGTGGAGGTGGGATTCGAAACCCTCAACCCCAGTGATGTATGGCAACAGTGCTAACCACTAAGCCACTCTACCCCAGAACAAAGCAGTTCCTATTATTCTTTCACATAATTGGGCCTTTCAGATAAGAGACTTATATGATTAAAGTGGAGTTGTTCGTGTCAGGTGGCGTATGGATACACAAAACCTTTGGGAACATGTATAGCAACCGGAACTACTTTTTTACTATATTTACTATATTGGTGTTGGAAAGTTTGATAAACCTCCATAAGAACAGCTTTGGGAAAATTTTCTCTCAATTCTGTCACATCCTCTACATCAGCTGTAGCTTGAATTTGTGTTTGAAACATTTATTGACTGAATGCAACAGCTGCCCTTAGACTGCGCTCATGTGCATTAGTCTGGAGTAAATGAAATCACAGGAGTTTTCCTTCAAGGAAAATGCCTGAAGTTACAGACACCAATAAAAATAGTAACGAATGTAACACGTAAGCTCTGGAAATTGCTCTAAATGACAGAAGTACAGGTCGCCACACGTGTTCCCTCTCTGCCCCTCCTCCTGCTGAGCCGGTGTTAGAACATGTGTGTATGGTAAAGCGAGATAAGCCACAGGGACGCTCCAGTGCTCACACGTCTCTTCTCTTTTTTTTTTTCATCCACACACTGATTTGTGTGGCTTCCTGTGCCAACGGGGAAAGAAGAGCGCACTCATCTGAAAAGATTTCACACCTCCCGGGATTTTAAGCTGGATGAACGAAACGAGTATCACAAACAAGTGTGGAACGGTTTTGTTCAATTTGCTGACACGAAAGTAACCTTCATTTAAATAAATCTGTCAACCAAAAAAGGCGCATAACACAAGAATATCCTGATTCACACGGTTTAATACGCAGCTCTCAGTGACCAGAATCTGGAATCATGTTTATAGTCGACATTTAGCTGTTTTTTTAACCTGAGTGAGTCAGATTTGAAGTATTTCCTAGATTTTAGCTACATTTCACAACAAGTCACAACTTTCCCAAAGTAAAAACACTTCTTCCAACTTCACTCACACCACAAGCCAGTGTGATTAACTGATTAAAATGAATTAAATTAATAATCTAAATATGACAAATAAGCACCAATTCATCAAATATTTTACAGTAATAATCGTTAATACGCACAGACACCAAATACAATTAATAAATAAATGACTAACAAGAATAGATCGTGTTTATGTTTAATAATTATCTTAAATTGATTATGCGTGCCATCACAGCTAATGTTCATTTATTAGCGTGTTAATTCAATACATTTTTAACAGCACACGTTATGCTAATACCGTATTTCCTTAGTTTGTTTGTATGAATTATTCGTAGTTCTCTCTAGTTTATGACGTTATGACTGAATGATGGAGAAAGCCGTGTGGACGTAAGTGCGTAAATATAATTGCTTCAGGAAAGAAAAAAACATAAAAACATAAAAATGTAGCTAAATATTTACAAAATTCTAACATATACTATCTAACATGTATGATATGAACAGATAATTTCCACTTAGCTTTTAGCTGCTAAGCACAGACTAGACAGCTAAACATAAATTATAAATAAATGACCGGCTAACAGAAATAGATAAACGTTGTTAAAATTATGTTAACTATCTTACACTGATTACGCATGCCATCAAAGTTAATGTTCATTTATTAACGCATTACTTCAATACATTTTAATAGCATATGTTTTGCTACACAGCTAATCAGATTGCTAACTTGTGCGCTAATGACTTGGTGACTAGCGAATGAAAAAGTGAGTGTAAGCAATGGCATGACAATGAAACTCATAACATGGCACTTCCCTTCATCTTGCATAAATTCATATTTAAATAAAATGACCAGGGTAATGAGTTACATGAAGGTTCCCTTAACTAACATCACCGCATTAGTTAACGCTAGCAACCAAGAACTTTGGCATTACTAAAATAAATACTGTAAGGAAATGCATAAATGTTAAGGAATTCACATAAATGATCAGGAATTAAATGACAGCGAGTTACTGAATGTTCCTGAACTCTGGTTTCGAGGTGTAAAAAACTAGGACTTGCTTCAACTTCAGTTCTGAATTTCTGAAACCACTTAACAACCACGAACATCTTCATACAGGCAGTGCTTCTCATCCATCCATTTTCTGTACCGCTTATCCTACACAGAGCCACAGGAGACTCAGGGCACAAGGCAGGGGACACCCTGGACAGGGTGGCAACGCATTACAGTGCACAATCGCACACACACACACACACATCCATTCACATACTATGGACAATTTAGATGCCAATCAGCCTACAATGTATATCTATGGACTGGGGGAAGAAACCGGAGGAGACCCTCAAAGCACGGGAAGAACATGCAAACTCCGTGCACACGGAGAGGCGTGAATCGAACCCACAACCCCGGAGGTGCGAAGCAAACATGCTAACCACTAAGTCACCGTGCCCCCTCTGCGGTTCTTCTCAAACATCTCCAAAAAATAAAAAATAAAAAACAATTGTACAAACAAACTATTCACACTTCAACCACAGAACTGATTTTTTCGCCAGTGGATTCAAATTGACATTATTTATACACATAAAAATCATTTTTTTAAAAGTAGGCGGTTCCTAGGGTCCACTTTGAAAACCTTTAACGTGTCATTCATATCGATACTCAGCTTGTGGGCCTCATTTCACACAGTCATGAGATGAACATTGGTTAATGCAATTGGTGATTATTCGTCTTATTTGGTTTATTATTTAAACCAATAATAATTATTATTATTATAATGCATTTGTGAGTTACTTTGTTAATGTTACTTTGTTAATGGGGTGTATTAATGCTTTCAGTAACATTAACAAAGTAACTAGCACTTGTATTAATATTCATGGTTTGAGATGAAAGAGATGAATTAAATTGAGCCAAATTAGAAGAGAGAACTGGAAAGGTCATGAATTATAAATAACCTTAATGTAAAGCATCTCAAAATAGACGTTAAAGTGTGTTGCATTAGTGAAAAATGAGTCCGTAGTGAACTGAAAAGCACAGATAGTGCGGGCAGTGTGATGGTAGATGTGAAATGGCTGTCAGGTCCTTCAAACACAAGTTGCTAAATTCTGAAACATCATTCATTTCAGGTAACTACGCAAAATAAAGTGAGCTTCTGGATGAATTGTAGTCAACCGACAGCCGTGATAATAAAGCAAAATATGCATGAACAAACAATTCTCCCTCGGAGTGAGGAGCAGAAGGCTTTTGACAGAAAAGGACGTTCAGCAATGAAGCGGGACGGGAGATTTCCATCTGCTCAGCTTCCCTCGCATGCTCAGCATTCGAATTAAGCAAACATGCAAAACAATCGAATCGAAATAGAAGCTCTGCGAGGTTCAGTGTTCAGCGCAACAATGCCAGGTTCTTGAATTCTTGCCTCTGGAACTGCATGCAAGAGAAAACCTGCATCTCCACAACTATAGACAGCAGCTGTTTATTTAGAAACAAACGTCCTGTGTATAAGGTACGTGGAAATGAAGCGCTTTGTTTAAATGCTGTTGGCGTCAGAAGAACAAACGTGCGGAGAATATCTAATATGAGACCAGCTTTCATGTGGTAATAAGCATCAAGAAACTTTCTGCTCACTTTACTAAGGCGAAATTTCTCAAAACTTTCTCATGATTCATCATAATTTTCTTCTCAACTGGCAGAAAATGGCTGCTGTTGATTTAATACCTGCCCTTCAGTCATATTAATTTATACACAATCACAAGGAGAGTAGACAAAGCACCAGAATTTGTGTGTGTGTCTGTGTGTGTGTGTGTGTGTGTGTGTGAGAGAGAGAGAGAGGAAGCTGCATGTGGTCAGTAACACTTTCATAACACTGCATTATTGAAAAAGAAATAGAGGACTTGCAGAGACTTGTATAATGTGTGATCACACACACATGCGCACACACACACACAGACACACACACACACACATGATACACATTTACAGTCTGACTCACTCAGATTTGGTCCATTTGTGTCAGAGCGTGCATCTACAAGTGTGTGTGTGTGTGTGTGTGTGTGTGTGTGTGTTTGTGTTTGTTTGTGTGTGTGTGTGTGTTCTCTTTAGTTGAACAGTCTGCTAAGTTTTGAATACTGTTTGGAAGATGGTTTCACATCTCTCTCTCTCTCTCTATCTATCTATCTCTCACACTCCTACATCTCCTTCTTCCAGCCAATCAGCTGCTTAGGATTAATATTTAGGTTCATCTTTTTTTTTACTGGCAACCGTATTAGCCCCGCCCACCTTCATACATTTGGTTCATTCCCTATTTGGTTTGGTTTCTTAAAAAATGACATATTTGTCATCACACAAGCACACTTGCATGTGCTTTATAAAAATCCAAACAAGACAAACAAAACGCATTTTTTTCACTCCTATTTTGTAGAGGCACCGTTTTCCAGTAAAAGCTCCAAGATGCTTTTTTTTTAATTCACAAATTAAAGACGTGAGATCTCCTCTCTCCGCTCTGATCATGCGACGCTGCACCAGACCTAACGTGAGAACTTGTTAATAAAAGTACAAAAGTCCCACAGAAAGTTGTTGTTGTATTTTTTCTTGGCAACATTTGTTCTTACAGGTAGCAAACATGAAGTCACACCTCTGCTGTTTCCTTTCACACACACACACACACACACACACACAGTCTCAGCTATTTCACTATGTCTTACACGTGTGGCCTTAGGCTGAAGTGGGTTTATGATGTGATTAAAGCAATCTATATTTCTTTCTTCGGAAATAAATACTCAACTGCGGCTTAAAGGATCATTATATATTATATATTATACATACTTCCAATAAGCTCCAGTATGGAGGTAAATTCTATTCATTTAAATAATACGAAGGAGATAAGAGAATCATGTGAAGGTTTTTAATTGTGAATGCATCACATATCTGGCGTGCTTTTGTCACGAATTAGGACGAAATCCTCCTACATGATGTTTAAATAGTTACATACACCCGTCCAATTTGTTAACACAGCGCAAAAGCACAGCGCAAATTACAATTTAAAACAAAGGAAACAAAATCTAACATTAAAAACAAGCTTAATGTTCAACATGTTCAATAACATATACATTATATGGCCAAAAGTATGTGGACACCTCACCATCACACTCATATGTGCTTTTTTAAACGTCTCATTCCAGATTCAGTCCTGCGTTTGCTGTTATAATAACTTCTATGGGTGTCAGGTGTCCACATACTTTTGGCCAAATATAGTGTAACAATGTGGAATCTTTTCAAACTAAACTAGCTAAAACCACTAACTTTGTTAATGTTAGCAAAGAACAAAAATCCTTTTTGGGTTGTTATATTTTAACCACAGCGCACCTGATGTGTTTTGTACACTTTTCTGGCTACAGGCTTCAGAATCGTCAAGGCAGAATAAAGAAAAGTGAAAGGAATCCTGTTTTTATAAGCTATTACGAGTTTTTATACTATAACGCTGTTGAATTCTCAGCTCTTATTGTTAGTTTGCTATAACAGCAGCTCTGACAGTAGTGCAGCTGCAAAGCACATTTGTTGATATGGTGAGCATTTATGGAAGGAGTCTCCAGTGTCAGCGATTTGTAACGGTCAGAGATAAAGCTGTAACTTGCCCTCTCAGGTTTTATGAAGTGAGTGAGGGGAATAATCTCGCATGTACTGTATGTTGATGGGTTCCCAGGAAAAGATCTGTGGTTTGTCAATCGGATTATCTCGTCCCGTGCAAGTAGGCGGGTCTTGGCAAAACATACAAGACTCTCTCGCCAATTCTAGAAGTCTGGTTTTGAGAAACTACTGTATATTTTGACAGGTTTAGCTTATGGTAAAATTATTGAACACGCCTCTTTGGCCACTAATAGCACTGTAAAGCACTGTACAACAACAAGACTTGTGTGTCACTTAGCTCATAGGCATTACGTTACAAAAAAAAAAAGGATGTTCTTTCTTCTCAGTCATTGATCTACGTGTGTGTTAATGGGCTTGCTCCAAACAGGAACATTAAAATAGCAAAGAAAAGAGCAGACTGTTATGACATGAATTGGAACAAATTAATGCATTGTGAAGTAATATTGCAGATAGTGCATGTTACTGCCCCTCTCTCTCTCTCTCTCTCTCTCTCTCTCTCTCTCTTTCTCTCTCTCTCTCTCTGTGTAATCTATTTAAAGTACCAAACCAATTAAACTAAGAGATTTCTGCCTGAAAATATCCGCACGAAGTCATGTTCCTAATCCAAGCCTTTTTTTAAAATCCTCATATGGGACTGTATTCAAGTTGTCAAGTTAAAAATCTTTAATGCTCAACTCACTGGAGAGTGTATATGAAGTAATACACGTGTGTGTGTGTGTGTGAGAGAAGGAATAAAGCAGAGGAACGAGGACTCACGTGATGGTGTCGATCATATCGAGACCCATCTCCACGCAGCAGTGGGCGTGGTCTGTTTTGGGCTGGGTCAGTCCTGACACGCAGTAGTAGCAGTCGCCCAGGATCTTAATGCGCCGGCAGTGGTTCTCCTGTCGAGCAGAAACAGGGCCAGAGATAAAACCATTAATAGTCTTGTAGTCTTTCACTTTTAACAAACTTGACCTGATCACAATGTTCTGAAATTTGATGCAAGAATGATTAAAAACGTGTGTCATGTATAAATTATGACAAATTAAAGGAAAATAAGGTGTTTTTTTTTTTTTTTTTTTTTTTTGGGCTCCAGATTTTTTTTACGTAGCCTGTCCACAAACACAGAAACTTATTTCCTTTACTCCCCACTAACCACCTCAAACAAAACTTTTGAATAACTATAAACAGACGATACGGTCAACTTTTTTTCTGGTAAGTGACTATATCTTGCTCCAAAAAGCTGATCAGATTCTGAAGCTCGCGGCCAGAAAAGTGTACAAAAGATATCAAATGCTCAGTGGCCCATGAAGCTGACTGACGAAGGCTAAGACTAGTAACCAACTAACTTCCTTCCTTACCTACTTCCTTAATTTATTAATGACATACCTAGTGATAGATGACAAATTAAAGGAAAAACCAGAGGCTCTGTTTATTTATTTATTTATTTATTTATTTATTTATTTATTTATTCATTCATTCATTCATTTATTTATTTGTCTATATTTGCTGACATGGTTTGGATTCACTTGATTCCCTTTCGAGTGAAGCAAATCAATACAAAGTTTTTTTTTTCTGACTGATCCCCTTTATCGTATGGTGAAATGTTTCTATCCCGAAGGGCGTGGTCTATTCCAGGATGACTCCGCCCCCATTCACAGGGGATTCATATTGCCAATTACAGCATGACACCAATTGTCTTATTCCTTACATATATACAGGAGTTTTGTAGTTTCTCAAATTAACGCATTTCCTAGTTTTAGTGCCAAATTTCTTTGCTGAAATTTTCCCAGAGTGTGTGTAACGCATTGTCGCAAACCTACACACAAGTTGGTTTATGGTGGTTTTAATGGAGTGAGGTTTTAAAATCATAAATCTAAACACACCTCCGCACTAACATTACTGACTGCTATATGTGTCTTCTGGTTCCAAGTTACTGAAGGACAGCGGGAAGGACATAAAAACACCCACACACAAACACACACACACACACACGCACGCACACTGGGGCTAAACTGGGCTAGTTAATGACCTCATTCAATTTCCACTGCTACTGTGTGTGTGTGTGTTCATGGTCTGAGAGTGTCAAGAGCTCACAATCTCATCAACTCACTGTTGTCCGACACACACGCCTTCGCTTTAAATTCTCACAACTGTGTGTGTGTGTGTGTGTGTGTGTGTGTATTGGGGTGGGGAAGTTAAAGTTTCCATGAAATCGAAATAGGTGTTTTAGCTTGGTGGACACAAATAAGTAGGTATAAAAAAAATCTACAAAAATATATTTTGATTTTAGCGGTTATCATTTCCAAAGAAAATGTGAAAAACCGTGAAGGTCAATTTCATCACGTTATGTCCTGAAGTTGAACATGCAAACGAAACACGTGATATCGTGAAGAATGTGATCGCATGCAAAAAAAGAATTATTCATGTAAAAATAATCACATTCTCTATGTATGAAAGATGCATGTGAAAAAAAACATGGCCTACATGTGAAAACACCAGGTGAAGTTCATGTGGTTTTTCTGTAAGGGAGTCGTTTGTGTAGTTTTGTTTGTGTAGCTTCCTGCGTGTCATTCTCCTTCCAAATCCTCCCACGTGCGGTGAAAAGATTTCTGATTTCAACTCAAATATGTACAAGTACATCACAGGCTGCACTGACTCTGATGGTGTGTGTGCTCCAATACACAGTTAATCTCCAACTAATGTGTGTGTGTGTGTGTGTGTGTGAGAGAGAGAGAGACATGGTGAGCATTTGGAGATACTGAGGAACATTAGTGTCTGTGCGATTTGTCCAGAAAGTATGGAAGCAAAAAAGAAAAAGGAAAAAAAAACAGACAAATATTTGAATGTTAAAAAATATAATTCTTAATGATGAAATTGGAATTCATAGCACTGAAATACTTGACTTTGAAAACCACACATTCGTATTTATTTGCTATTTTACTGTTCAAAAACTTAAAATTTTAAATTCATTTTATGTTCACATATTCAGATCCAATAATTCAGTTTTCAGACATTCTTATTCAGTCAAATTCAGTTTACAAAATTCACTTTGATGCTTGATTTATTTTTTTTTTTCCAAAAAGCATTTGCCTGCTTGAATCTGGAAATAAGCAGCTTAAAAAAATTTTAAAATTGAAAAAAAAAAACACGATTTTAAAATGCAAATCTCTGAACACTCTGAAATCTCTGAAATGTTGGGTTTTTGAAGTTAAATATTTCAATGCTATGAATTTAACACTGTTTACATTTCTTTATTAAGAATTCAACTGCTTTTAAAATTCAGATCTATCTATCTTATTTTTGTTTGCATAACAACACTAATTTCTACACAGTTTTATTTTACTGCCTCATCTTAAAGTACGGTCTTTTACACTGTTGTGGAGGAAAATGGAAAGACTAACAAATCTGACTAGCAACCGGCAAACCGTCAGTGAGAAATCCTACAAAACCTCTTTACACTCTTGATGGTATTTTATAGCCACTCAGTTGAGCTGCTTCAGATTCGGGAGGAAGTGTGGGGTATCTCAGACGGTATTGGCTGTTGTGGAAATCAGTCAAACCTTTTGAAACGCTCCAACCGTCTCATCCAAAGCCGTTTCATGGCCACTTTAAGACTGAACTAGCAGCTGGTCAGAGATCTACATGCTGGAGCCTTGTCAAAGTGATGAGTACTTCCTGATTTCCAAAGAGTGCTGATTTTTCTTAAGGATCTCCAACATTCTTTGATTCCAGATGGTTGTCCTGCGTATCCTGCGTTCGTTTGGCACGTTGGCTGTCAGCTGAAGACTGAACAAACCATCTGTATGTCCAAAAACAGCACCCTGTTCACTGTATAGCGCACTATTTTGGGAGTTCTGTCTGTTTCATTCTATCTGATTCGGTGCATTCATGACATCCCACAATTCACTGCAATAGCTGAGTGTATAAACAGTGTAACTTATTTGGTAAATAATACACAAAATCCATTTTGCTGTTTACAGTACATAGGGAGAACGATATCTGATATGACATACTGTATATGAGTATCTAAGTGTCGCAGTAACTGTTTGATTGTTGCACAAAAGCTACACAGGTGATGATATGAACAATGCTTTATGTCGTATCCATAAAGTATAAAGCTAGCCTAATTATTTTCCCAAAGCATTACAATTTTCTCCAAACGTTCCACTTTCCATTTAACTATTTTCAGATGCAAGAGGTTAAGGATAACCTACATACACATTAACTTATTTTACAGATGCTTTTATACAACGTGAATTTATCGTCATCCTACACTGATAAAAGGGAAGAAGTGGACAGATTTAAGAGAATATATCATGTATATTTTACATAAAAATATTTACTTTCTCATCAAAACATGATTTCATTGCTTATGCTAAAATTAAACGAGGTTCTACTACTCGACTATTTTGAATTATGATCAATTCACGTAGTATTCACGTGATCCTATTATGTTATAAAATGTCACGAGGATGTTAGCGTTATTAACTTGCTTGAATCACGTAATAGTACAGTGGGTAATGTAGCTGTAACGTAGCTGGGTTTGATCCTGAGCTTGGGTTATTATGTGGAGTTTGATTTTATTCTAGGGCTTTGAAAATTCATACATAATCAAATCACGTTGGCTGTGTGAAAACTAATTGTGTTCATTCAAACCAATATATTCACGTGGAACTGACGTAGATACAGTATTTGAATCATATTCGAATAAACTGTTTTTTTTTTCAGGGAATATGCAGTTGGTCAGATTTAAGAGAACATATTACATATAATTTACATAAAAACATGAATTCTCATCAAACCTTGATTTCATTGCTTATACAAAATTTATAACGTGATACAATTATGTTATGAAATCTTGTGAGGATGTTCGCACTGATGCGAAGAAATGACTAGTATTAAAACGAGTTTGCTTGAAACGTGTGGTGTAATAGCACAGCGGGAAATGTTGCTGTCTCGCGACACTAGCGACATGGGGTTTATTCACAAATACGCAATCAGATTTTGTTGTTTGTGCAGAAACAAATTGTGTTAATGTAACTCTATTCAATCACGTGGAACCGATGTACGCATTTGAATGAGCTTTTTATTTCCAGCGTTTGCTGCCGTCCTACTGGTGGCTTTTACCTAAGTGTCATAGCAGCGCTGAAACTTTAATAAAACATTTCCACCAATACCAGAAGCTGTTTTCGGTTACAGTGGCACTAACTGGGGTTGAAAGGTCACTAAATTGTGATTGAACAATTCTTTAAAAATCAGGCCAAAAAATCACCCAGTGTAAATTTGGCTTAAGCTGCATTTTTTATTAGGCAGTGAAGTGAAGGATCATGCCTTTTGCATCACCTTTCAAACTTTCTTAGCTAAGTGCACCACTCGACTTTTCCAATTTTAAGTTCATTTAAGTCACTTCACACAGCCAGTTCAGCTACTCAGCTAACCACAGCTTACATCTGAACATATGACAATATGAGCAGATTTTACAATCTATTATGTGAATTCTAGACTATGAATTGTGCACAAAGACTAATCCCCATCCCTGAAAAGACACAACATTACCAGATTCCTGAATCTGCCTGCTTTAAATCACCTGTCTGAACTCAGAGATGAGTGGAATCAGGTGTGTTATAGCGGGGAAACCACTCGAATGTGCCAGGCGTATTTTAACAACACGCCGAGGCTGGAAGTGAGCTGGTCAAGTGCGACCGTGAGCAGCGTCTGTGCCTTCTGCTGTTTAGTCACACTCGAGGCGTTTGTACAATTCGAAGCCTTCAAATCTCAACACTGAATCGTGAGAAAATGGAGACGCATGACGGAGAGAATACATTTCATACTGCACACAATACAATGATTTACTGACAATTTTGTCATTTTTAAATGTACACTGTCATAAAAAAAGGTATAGCACGTGGTAAGTGTAAAAATTCTCAGTTACAGCAAAATCAAGGCACTGTCTCAGTGACAAGCAATTAACAACATGTAGTTTAAGCTCTTTTCATATAATTTAGCTTAAAATTTGGAGTTATTGTCTTGATTTGAGTTGATTGAGTTATTGAATGTTGCCTAATCATCCACCAGAAAAGCTTGGAAATGTGAATAGATAATAACAATAATGCATTTACATTTATGTTCATTTGGCAGATGCTTTGATCCAAAATGGCCACCAACTTAACTCCAATTTGTGTGTTGGGAAAACGAGTCTAGAAAAAAAAAAACATGTTCTGGCCAATCTTTTTCCGCCCAATAATATACTTTTGCACTTTAACATTAACAAAACATAGACTTTACCAAACCAGCATGGCGATTATATTTATTTAGGCTACTCTCTAACCGTAAAAAAGATCCTGTTGTGTAAGGAGGCATTTTAACAGATCTTAACTATGTTAGCGTGAACAGAGATCAGTGGACTGAACAGATAGTGACGAGGCTCACGTTTAAACGCCATGAGTCGCCTTTTACCTCAGGTGATGAGACAGAGACTGATGTGGATGATGTTCATAATCACATTAAAACCTCATTTCCCATTGTTATAATTCTGTACAGTTTCTCAGTAATGTTGTTCTTCCATCAGTAGATTAGGTTAGAAATGTAGAGATTTAAAAACAATTTAATTTAATTTCTTTAAATGTGATTTTCTCCTTTTTCACCAGAATGTAAAAATGATAGAACTTTACGTCCTGTCGAGAAACATGCCACCACACATATAAGCATTTAGCTGTTTGCAGAGATGACAAGTGCAACTAAATATCTGCTAACTGACTAGGGTAAGATAGTAGTAGTAATAGTAGTAGAACAAACAGATCAAGTGAAAGCTAAACTTTACAAAAGTGCCTTTCATACACCCAAAGACATTTACACTAGCATGTATGTGAGATATGAAAAGGAAAGCTCTTATTAATAGTAATCTAACCAACCATGCAGGGACAAATATCCAACGCAGAAGAAGAACAAGGCATGGCTCTAAGTGTGTGCGTTCGTCATAAGTACAAGCAGCCATTAATCTCAATTACACCCCGCTGGTGTGGGCCAGACAGAGGAGACACAAATGCACATGCAGACATGTCCATATCTAGCTATGATGACACTGAGATCCAGACCTCAGTAGTTTTGGAAGGTTTTATGAATTCTTTTTTTTTAAACCTCGTACATAGTTTATCAAGTTGTGTCTAATGGATAGAGAGTCGGACTTGCAACCCGAAGGTGAACCTGAAGGTTGTGGGTTCGAGTCTCGAGTATCAGCGCTCTCTTCCACCCTCAATACCACGACTGAGGTGAGACCCTTGAGCAAGGCACCGAACCCCCAACTGCTCCCCGGGCGCCGCAGCAAAAAAGGCTGCTCACTGCTCCGGGTGTGTGTTCACGGTGTGTGTGTGTTCACTACTGTGTGTGTGTGCACTTGGATGGGTTAAATGCAGAGCACAAATTCCGAGTATGGGTCACCATACTTGGCCACAAGTCACTTCACTTCACTTTATCGTCTTAGCGAGAGATGTGCGACATACGTATCATAAGCTAACATCTGATCTAGCTAAAATATAAATGTGTGCAAAACAAATGATATAAATTTGAGTGAGCGCAATCAGTGGATTGTATAAAAAAATCAAACCTCTTTTTTTAAAGAAAAAAAAATCCGATTACTTGTAATCGTTGCTAGCCAAATCAGCTTGCTAGCTGCAGTAGTGTTAGAAGAATTAATAGTACTCAGTAATAACATGCTATGTTCGTGATAAAGCGCAACTGTTGCATTGATGGCATAGTGTCATGTAGCGTAATTCAGAAATGAACATATAACTCAGGCTGTCTTGTAAACCAAAATATTTAACTAGAGATAATTTATTGAAAAATAGTAAAAAATTAGCAATCGATATAGTACATTCGGCATCGTGATGTCAACTAGCACTAAAATTTTGATCCTGGTTATCAACACACACACACACACACACACACACACAAATTCAGCATTAATTCTGAAGCACTAATCTGCTTTAAGCTAGACCACTGGGCTCTGCCTGATGTCACCTGTGGACTTAAAAACGTCTCACCATCAAAAAAAAATCAGTATGCAAATAATTAAAAAGGGAGCAGTAATTAATATAATTCCCCCCAAGATTTGGTCATTTGCATCTAAATACATTTCATGCTGCCTTTCGAAAAGATAATTCACTGAGGGAGTTTTGTCGGTGTTTTATTAAATGCTTTTAGCTTCCTAAGCCCAAGCTGGAGGCACGAAATGACACTAAATGAGTTTACAATTTGTGCTAGTGTAAGCACAGATGCAGCAGGACTTCTAGCAATCAGCAATCAACAAACACTATGGACTGACACAAAGCTCTCCAAATTTAATTACTCTGTATAAACATCTACTCGCTCCACACAATACAGATAGAATGACTAAATGTGTATCATTTAGTTCTCAATTCTGATTAATCAGAAGCTGCTGATTCATTTTCTATCACAGTAGAGCAAATCACACATTTATATTAACGCATTAGTTGGAATACATTTTCTTTTCTGTAGAAACAAGTTACAGGGACTTGGACTGTGGAGACTGTGGAGACGGTGGGGACGGTGGGGACGGCGGACAAGGTGGACGCTCCACATAACCTAATAAATAAAGCTAATAATAAACAGATTACAAAGAAAACTATATGATATTTTATATGGGGTTATGATAAGTTTTCTGTAAGATGACATTTATTTAACATTTATGGAAGGAGTCTCCAGTATCAGTGCTTTGAAACAGTCAGAAGTCAAGCTCTAAGGATGGAGGAATTTGCACTTCACTGTTTCTCTGTAACAAGCTGCATTTCCTTTCCCTTATTAACTTCAAGAGAAAGTGAGAGAGCTACTGTTTATAGCTCCTATAACATAAGTGATAACAGGAACTAACTTCTTTTACTGGGCGTTCCACAACATTAAATGCAACTATAAACAGATAAAAGGTACAACTTGTCCTTAAAAATAATTATTATTGACAGATTTCTGTGGAATGAGAGTTGGGGACATCAGATTTCTTCAGGATTTTTCCTCTGTAGTTAAATTCTGGACCTGCGCAGATGAAAAAGTGAACACTCATTGCCCTCTTACCCTCTTAGTAGCAGTAGCACTAGTAGAAGCAGAAACAATAACGCAAACCAATCAGGGAAAATTTCTTGCGTTTGAAATTCCACTCGTTGGCCTGCTTGGGCACTCAATAGTGAAAAGCTCCCATGCTGCATACACAGAACTGATTCTGATTGGTTGTGTGTCGATGCTAATCGAATCAAAATGAAGTTAGCTTACTAGCTTGGTTTACGTGGGAAACTTCTGAGGGATTTGTTTACCTCATGAAGCGAGAGAGTGTGGAAGCAAGCGACAGAGTATCGACTGGAAAGTGACAGAAAAGACATAATTACCCGGAGGATAAGTAATTACGAGCCGCAAATCAAACGAGGCCCTAAGAATGGGAGAAAACTGGGCAAAATTGTAATCTAGGAAATATTTCTAAAACTGTTCTAAGACAGATGTTCAGTTTATTTATATGTATAGCTCTTTTAACAAAGGACATTGTCACCTTCTATCCCCAAACCCATATTCTAACTAATTACCTCATGCTGTAGGATCCTTTTTATGCCAAGATTAAAAAGAGTCTCAGACATAAAGATGTGATCAGGTTACTATCTCCATCAGCTCACTCTATCTCTGCCATCTTTTCCACATTAAGTCTCAGGCTTTTCTCTTTCTGTCCTTATCATTAAGTAGTGAAAGTTAGGAAGTGTAAGGGGAGACTTTCTTTAGCTTTCTCCAATGCTCAAGCCTCAACTGGGAACTGATGCAATACAGTTGCACCACAGCTGCCCTAATATGAGCTCAGACAGCATGATAAATGGACATATGTCGTGTGTTTTATTATCTAAACAATGGAAAGTTCTCTTGCTCCACGATCCAGTATGTAACTCATAAAACTGCCATGCCTTAACTCTTGCCACATATCATCTGATTCCAGATATTAATCTTTGTCAAAAAATGCTTCCACTTTTTGTCCTGTTTCACTTACTGTTTTTTTGCACATAAACAGTATGCTTCCTGTTTTCTTTACTGTCTTACCAGAACCACCCTGACCACACCTCTGGTCATTTTTTAACCACCTGCTTCTTATTGTTAGCCTCTTGTTGTCTGATTCCCATTACCTTGTGTATTACTAGTACCTTTGTGGTTTTATAACAGTTCCAGGCTTACTCTGATTTGAGACTTTGAGAAATCAGGTAATTAAATTTACATCATTTGCAAGGCAATCTTATATAGAGTGACTAAAGGGTCTAGGAATACCATAAAACTAAAGGCCTGTTAAAGGGGTGTTAGTATGAGAGTTAGGACAGCAAAGAACACTGTGTATGCATCTAGGTTTTTCTTTCTGTTAAATTTAATGTAAATTAGGTGAGAAAGGAGAGGATGTGTTGAGTGTCATCAGCATAGCAGTGATATGAAAGCCATGTAAGGATATGTCCTCACATCCATAAGAGACAGAACAGAAGAGGATCTAGCACAGACCCATGTGGGACTCCAGCAGTGAGTCTGTATGGAGCAGATATAGATCTGTTCTATGTCACTTTTATGACAGACACATATGAGGGGGTAAAGAGACAGAACAGAAGAGGATCTAGCACAGACCCTTGTGGGACTCCAGCAGTGAGTCTGTATGGAGCAGATATAGATCTGTTCTATGTCACTTTTATGACAGACACATATGAGGGGGTAAAGAGACAGAACAGAAGAGGATCTAGCACAGACCCTTGTGGGACACCAGCAGTGAGTCTACATGGAGCAGATATAGATCTGTTCTATGTCACTTTTATGGCCGACACTCCAGTCAGGAAGTAATCCATTTCGATCCTGGGAAACTATTTCCAAGCTTTATAAAGATGGACAGGAAAGTCTTGTGACTGACCATGTCTAAGGCTACTGAGAGGTCAAGAAGGACTAATACCGATGATAATTTGGCTGATCTAGCAGCATGAAGCTCATAAGCACCAGCCACAAGGACGATTTCTGTAGAGAGTTTCACCTTGAAGCCAGTTTGACTAGCATCATTCTGAGATAGCTGATTAAAATTTTAGGTAGAAAGGGGAAAAGTAAGCAGTAGATAGCTGATAATGTCTTGCTCTCTTGAATACAGTCGGTACATGACCAGATGTTATGGAGCCAATCACGATGAAAGTGATGAATGAGAGGAGGTCTTGAGAGATAGTTTGCTGCACTGTAGATGTAATCTGGTAATGAAACAGGAGTCAAATTGGGCAATGACACAGGGGATGACTCTTCAGTAATGACAGAGGGGACAAAGATTGGGTAATAATAAAAAGACATGGGAAAAAAAGAATATAAGAGAATAAGAAGACAAGAAAAAAAAGAAAGATGCGGAAATGATAAAAGATGTGGGGAAACTGAGAGCTAAATCTGTCTCTCTGATGTTAATAATAATAATAATAATAATAATAATATAAAAAGTTTGCATATGTGAGAGACACAATACAGAGATACAGAGAAATTATAATGAATGACGATCAAAGAGAGATAGAGATAACAGGAATAAGAATGCATGCAAGAAGGACAGGATCAAGGCAGTGACACACAGAAAAATAATGATGACAAAGAAAAAACAGAGCAAGAAAAAGTGAGCCTGAGAAAGATGAGGGCTGAGAAAGAGAGAGTGTGTGAGAATGAGAGTGGGCTTTGCTTGGCAGAGATGAAGATGTGATTAGGAGGACCGCGTGTTCCTGGCACACTTTCTCGAGCCTGTCCTCATCAACCAGGTGGCCTGCATCTTGCCCACACACTTTCCCACCCTCTCGCCAGCCATGTGTGACTGACTGGACACACAAGTTTGTCTAGAGAAATCCAGAGAAAAAACAAGACTAACTAGATTACTGGCTAATACCAACCCACAGAACTAATGCCTTTAGCAGGTCCTATGAAACCTTGAGGTCTACTTGGAGCAGAATAAAGGTAGAATATATTGATGGTGTCACAAGTAATGTTAATATCTTTCAGTTCAAACTGATTTGTGCAGAATGTTTCCTGACAGACTTTTCCGCAACCCTGCCTACAGAGTTCTGCTTCTGAAATCCCCCAGTGGCCCAGACAAAAAGAGTCAGCAGCAAGGATTCCTTCTAAATCAAATAAAGAAGAAATGTGAATGAAGCTGTAAAAAAGTACAAGCCTAGTAAAGCTGTATATCTAATCATATTCAAAATGTGCTCAGGTACAGAATTCTGGTCAGTTTCTGTTTTAGAAACTGGGGCTGACACATTTAAGAACTCATATGAGAGTAGTCAGCCCAGAATTGCCACAGGTCAACTATATACAGTATGAGGCACTTTAAGACTTTTACTGGGCTAGAAATGGAGAGACAGCCAGAACAAATGTACTCGACTTTGACCAATTATACTCCTGTTTGAATTTGTTTATGTTTTTGAATGAACTTTGAGTAATTCCTTCTCAATAGGGCTTAACATTGAATTGCACTGCGTTTGGGGATCGAGTTGCTATATCATCTGCATGTGTGGTTTGGGACTGTTTTTAACAGATTTCCCTTATAAGGGAAATGACTTTAAAGAATGTATATGGCTTGATTACTTATTTATTCAAGCAAATGTTAGAATTATACAGGGTCACCCACTGGAGTAGTAGAGGGTCAAAAGCAAGAATGTGGTAGTTCTAGGACCTGAACTCAAGACTTGGCAGTCAACCTTCCTGAGTGGTTCAATTACGCCCAAAAGCTTTCAATTCCATTTTATTTGTATGGCACTATTAACAACAGACAAAAGCAGCTTTACAGAAAACCAGATGTAGATTTCGAGTCCTAATTATCAAACCAGTGGCAAGAGTGGCAAAGGCAATATAAGGAAGAAGCCAGAGGAGTGACACCAGATAGTGGTCATAATATCATAATTATAAATCATTATAATATATAGCCATATAATGACGGGAAACAGTACTAAATGTTTTAAAAGGATACATTCGGCATGAAATTTTCAGCAGGAGCTTATTGTGAATAGGAGTCCTGGGATAACTACAGGACAGTTTATTGTAATCACAGCACAGTTGTTAGGAAGTGCAACTCTCTACCATATGCAGGTAATGTTATCCACCTCAGCAGGACAGGTGAGTCATAGGCACAGCGGTTGTTGGAAAGTCCAAATCTCTACGGTATCCAGGTGAAATTATCTAGAGCAGCAACAAGATGAATCATAAGTGCAGATAGCTCAGAGGTAAAGAAGCAGGAACAGCAGAAGGCAGAGTAGAGCAATCAGGATCAATCAGGCTGATCCAGAGAGTAGGAGGATACATATCATAGTGTCACAGCAACCAACATCTCATCAAGCAGCAGGAGTGCACATACAGCTTGACGGGAAGTGAGAACAGGTGGCTAGGTATGATAGGTATGTACTAGGTGTTAAAAAAGGGTGTATACTGTGATCAGAGTGTATTGCGGGGACTTCGGCAGGGCCGGCGATGACAGCATAATTAAAGGACAGAGCCAGAAGGTAACATAGGCATGAGGGCACCCTGGGACATCAGTGTCCTTCCACTCCACTGTCAACAAACCTGAGTGATCACATGAAAGAGAATGCATAACAACATCAAAACATGCCAGTTTACCAGAAATCTCTATACCAGTGAAAACCCAGATCTCCACCTTTATCTAAGAGAAAATCTCTTTAACAAACTGCCTGACTAAACAAATATGTTTCCAGCCTAGAATTAAAGATTTTCCCAAAACTAATTAGAAGGCTGTTCCATAGCTAGGGGCTTTAAAGGAAAAAGCTCTGCCCCCTGCTTTAGTCCTCATTATTCTAGGTACTAATAAAGAACTTGCACCTTGTGATCGAAGCAGAAGTCGAAGATCATAATAATTCAGAAGTTCCCTCAGGTACTGCAGTGCTTTATAGGTCAATAATAGTATTTTATAATTAATGTGAAAATTTACTGGGAGCCAGTGTAGTGTGGATAAAAAGATGGAAATATGGTCAAAATTTCTAGATCAAATAAAGACTCTGGCTCCTGAGTTCTGCTCTAACTGGAGCTTTTTTATGCCACTACTGGAACATCCAGACAACAAGGCATTACAATATTCCAACACAGGTGTAATAAAAGCATAAACTAGTTTTTCTGCATAATTTAATAGCTTTATATTTCTTAGCTAAGCAATGTTTCTGAGATGGAAAAAGCTATTCTAGTAATATTATCTACATGAGCTTCAAATGACAGACTGGAGTAAATAATCACACTAAGGTCTGCACATGATGTAAATGAAAGGCCTTCAAGAGTTTCTACTTACTGTAAGCTTACTTCTAGCTGCCTGTAGCCCAAGTAGAAGTGCTTGTCAGAATTAAGTAGGAGGAAGATAATTAGCATCCAGTTTCTAATATCCTTTAAACATTCCTCAACAAAATTAATCTAGATTCTGTCATCTGGCTTTGCTGAAACATATATCAGCATAGTAGTGGAAGCTAACATCATGTCATGAATAATTGTACCCAGATGTAGCATATGTAGAATGAAGAAATGTCCCAGTGCCGTGTGGAACACCAGACTACTTATATAATACATAGAGAAGTCACCACTAACATTTACAAACTAATAATGATCAGTCACATAAGACCTGATCCAGGAAAGAGCTGTTCTTATAACTCAAAACAAAGCATTTCCTAGTTTATATATAAAAGTCTTGTGGTACTCTATGGTATCAGAATCAGCACGTAGAATGAGCAACACAATCTCAGCCAGGAGGCTCAAACCTGATCTTGAACAAGTAGTAGGTCATTTACTACTTTAGCCAGCACCTTTTCAGTGCTGTGATGTGACCTAAATCCTGACTGAAAGATTTAATGTCTATGATTCATATGCATGTATGAGCTCAGCTGCTGAGCTACAAACTAAGACCTTGGCAATAAAAGAAAGGGTAGAACTTGACAGTTCACATAGGTTTAGTTTTTTTTTTTTTTGTAACCAATATTTTGACAACTGCTAGTTTAAAAGGTTTATGTATATAGCCACTGGGAAGGGAGAAGGTTATTACTGTTGGGTCTAGTACAAATGTTGTTGATTTTAATCAGGAAATCAGTTAAATTAATTCAGTGTCTTGGATTGTTTAAATTAATCTAATCTTTCCACTTCTAAAAAGAAGACGTATGTTGATCTGGCCGTTCCGAACTCGGACAGCTGTCTCGTCATGGAGTGGGATCAAATCGAAACCCACTTCAGGCCTTTCGATAATATCACAGGTTTGATATGAATCTGATTATTTGTCATTGGACGATGTAAAGTGAAAGTGTGATATAACTGTTATTTTGTTGCAGGTCGGTGTTGATTCCAACTATACTGTATGCATGAGAATCTAGAATTATTTTTGTTGTCTTCTAGTAGGGTAGAGAGATGATGATCTAGCAGCAGTAGATGCTTCTGAGAGTTGACAATGCTCTTTTTTCCATGCAATCTGCGAGACTACCAGTTTAGCCATTTATATTCTGTTTGGTCTGGTTTAAAAGGTGAGTCTAATCATTAATCCAAGGTGGTAACTTTTTCCCCTTAATTTTCCTTTTAAATGGGGCAACATTACCTACCAAGGGATCGCGAACGTCTGCAGAGAGTGGTGAAGACTGCTGAGAAGATCATCAGGACTCCACTGCCCTCTCTGCAGAGTCTACAGGAGAGCTGCCTCCATCCTTAAGGACCCAAACCACCCACAATACGGACTGTTCACACTCCTACCCTCAGGACGGAGGTACAGGAGTGTGAAATGCAGGACTTCCAGACTAAGGAACTCCTTCTTCCCCTCAGCCGTTAGACTTTTAAATGGGTAGCCAGTGGACACAGACTAGTCTCACATATCTCATAGAATAAGTGAACTGAACTGCTACAGCTCAGTTTGCACATTTGTAAATGTTACTGCTGCTATCTTCTTATCAAGAAGCTTCATTTCGATTTGCACATTGTTAAATGTAACATCTGCTATTGTTATTGTGTAGTTGCACTCAATTTGCTACAGGCTACTGTACTATTGTTTTTGTATTTGTTATTGTTTTGTACGTAAGTCAATATTGCACATAGAGATATACTTCATATTACTGCTACATGTGAACACATTACTGTTACTACATGTACTGTAATATTGTTTTGCACAAGTCAATATTGCACACTCACACATACAGATGTACATAGTCTATATTTCTATATACATAATCTATATTTCTACTTCTGCAACATAACTACACTTTATTATGTTTGTTTGTATGTATGTGTATGTCTGTTCTTATTTTATTTTTTTACATAGTTTGCATTTATCTTGGCATTCAATGTGGACAGTAAAGAAAGAATTTCATCGTACAGGGAAACTTGGTTTTCCTCACTGTGCACATGACAATAAACGCTTTGAATCTTGAATCTTGAAGAGAAACATTGGCTCTAAGCTATCAGTCACTTGATCAAGTTCTTTTGGATTTCAGGGTAAACCAATCAGAGTCAATAAACCTGGGAGATTTTTAATAAAGCTGGCTACACTAACTAGCATAATTTTAGCTTTAATATGATATTGAGAGAACTTCATATACACTATGATGACTTAGATGCAGTGCAAATGAAATGAAGTAGTGGTCTGAGATTATTTCAAACTGGGGTAGTGTGACTATGTTTCTATATCTTAGCCAAATATCAGTATTAGATGGAGACTGTGCCTGTTGCAGTGAGTGGACCCTGTTTTATTTCGAGCAGCTCCCACTGAGTGTAGTATAGACACAAACTCTGCTCTCGGAGGGTTTTTTTGGATTATGAAATGAATATGTGGCAGCGGGGGAGTGGTCGAGCGTCGGCCGTGGACGGAGAGGAGGCAGGTTGAACCAGCAGGTAATGTGATGATTACTTATGTGTGCTTTTTTTGTCCTTTCAGGAGAAAGCTGTGAATGAGAGACTGAGAGCTGAGCTGATCTGAACTGTTTGTGTGTGTTCATGAGAAGGAAGTGCTCAAAAGAGTTCGTGGAAAAATAAAAATAAAAGGAAGCACGAAGCTCCATAAAAAGTCTGCCTATCTCCCAAATCCTCCTTCCCACATACACACTGGGTTCTAGAGAATAATTTTTGTCTGATAATTATTATCTTTTCTAATGAATTCCTGTAGAAATTCAGAGTAAGACTCTGTATATGCTAATGAGTGAAAATACACTATATGGCCAAAAGTTTGTGGACATCTACACCCATATGTGCATTTTGAGCATCCAGATTTAATCCCCGCTTTGCTGTTATCATTGTGAATGTGATCATTCAGCCACAAGAACATTAGTGAGGTCAGGTACTGATGTTGGTGAGGACGTCTCGGGTGCAGTCAGTGTTCCAGTTCATCCCAAAGGTGTTCAGTGGGGTTGAGGTCAGGGCTCTGTGCAGGACACTCGAGTTCTTCCACTCCAACCTTCACACACCATGTCTTCATGGAGCTCGCTTTGTGCACAGGGGCATTGTCATGCTGGAACAGGTTTGAGCCTCTTAGTTCCAGTAAAGGGGAAATTGTAATGCATCATACAAAGACATTCTATACAATTGTGTGCTTCCAACTTTGTGGCAACAGTTTGGTGAAGAACCACATATGGGTGTGATGGCCAGGCGTCCACATACTTTTGACCATATAGTGTACCTACTTTTCTCTCCATTATGTTAATCCAAAGGACCTCACATGAGTTAAACGCATATCCAGAGTTCTGAATAATACCTAGAGTATCATTATAAAGAGCTGTGATGCCTCATCCTCAGCCATTTACACGAGGTTGGTGCATACAGCTGTATCCGGAGAGGGCTAGCCTCCTTTAGGGCACTTGGTATCCTTTTGGTACATTAAAGTACATTAGTACATTACATCAAATCTAATCTGTTACAGTTTCATTTACACTAAGAGCTTTTTATGTAAGAGATCTAATATTCAGCAGTCGTAGCTTCAGATCGAAGGTGCTGGCTGTGCATTTGGTATGATCTAATTTCATGCTGATTATATTACTCGAACAAACTTTCTGAGCTTTTAGCTTGGGGAACAGACACTGCTGAGCAACTATTATCCAAAAAGCAAAAGCACTGCTGAGATTCAGATCCAGGAGAATCAGCGTATTTATCCAACATTCTGTTCCTTAGACTCAAACAAGCCCAATTCACTCTGGCACTTAAACCATGAGCACTTTTGTGCAGATCGGATTACAGAACCCTGTACTGATCTCGTCATCATCATCATCCTTGGACTGGAGCCAGATTAATTATATTATTATCAGCATGATTACAGCTCTGACTAAAGCACTTGTAATCCACCGCTTTGCTGCACTCACTGTAGAAAAACAATTCCATTAATGTGGTGTCACCAGTTAAGCCCTGACAATGTGTACTGAAAAAGACTAAATACAATTAGATGTGCTTAGTTTGTCTTTGTCCTATTAGATCTATCAGGAGCTGCAGGTTGAAGGGTAGTTTGTTGTTCTGAAATAGCACAGGCTTTCTAACAGCTACTCTGCATTCTGCTATACCAGAGTGCGTTACATTCTCAAATCTGATTGGTCAGAGGGTGTTGATTAAGTTTAATTTTCCGACAATAGCTGCAAATCACAGGTTTATATGAATGTGCTTATTCTAACCCTAGCTTCACACTAGCAAGTGATGGCCTGCTCATGTAGTTTCTTGTGGGCGTACAGCTATCACTTGTGTCCTTACATTGTTAGTTCTGATGAGAAACAGTTGTAGCCAAAATGAATAGCATACTGGTAACTAATTAAGCACTAAGTAAATAATGCACTAATCAGTGTGGAAAATTGAAATACATGTTATGTGCTAGGGTTTGTAACTAGCTTCATTGGCAGATTAGATTAGCAAGCTAACTGCACTAGCTACATACACTCAATAGAGGCACCAACGATCTCTGCTACTTCCTTCCAAGCTGCACTTTTCTTCAGAATGTCTCTATACACATGTATTGAGAGGCCATATATGAAAGAACAAGATGAAAACACATATAAGTTATATGTTTTCTTCTGTATTACTGCATTAAACAGTAAATGGGAACTAAAGTTGCGAATGGGGAACTGAAGAAACGTCGGACCAGACGTGCCGTAGGATTGATCCGAGGAATCATCGCTTAGATTTGTTGCTTTACTGCATCATATCGAATTTGCAGAGAATTGAGAAAGTCTAAATTCAAATGTGGGCTTCAAACGTGCCACTTGTCACGGAAATTGTAGTGATTCAGACAAGCACTGTTTATTATTAATTAATTTCGGTCAAATCCGAATCCACCACAAATCCAGGAGCTACCGCGAATCCACAATCCGAGCCGCTCCAGACATGATCCAAGTCTCATTGAACTCACCTGTTTCCTGTTAACCCCTTGTTAAACTCTGTGTATTTATACCAGCTCCTTCACGGCCTGTGAGGTTTTGCCAGTCCAGTGTTTTTTCATTTCTGAGTGTTGGTTTTCATTATTTCTCTTTTTTTTCCCCCCAGCTTATTGCTTCTGTCCTCCAGTTTGATTCTGTTTACTTGCTGTTTGACCTCTGCGTGCTCACTGACCATGAGTTTGTCTGCTAATTTGGATTGTTAATAAATGGCTCACATTTGCATCCACTTGCCTCCGCCTTGTGACCATTTGCAGGAAACTTAATGGCAATAATCTAATTTGTTACTCATTACAATGCCTTAATTTATTTATTTATTTTCGTACTTACTTAATTTTTTCCAACATCAGGTTGCTGTGTGTCTGAATTCTCTTTGTTGCTTGATAAATGACCTCTAGCAGAATTATAGCTTAAATTTTTCTGAATTAGAATTGTGATTTCTTTAATAATAACATACAAATCCACTAAAATAGCATTTAAATACATGAAGTAATGAAGTGCAATTACTCATGTATTTTCCAACCCTGGAAAAAGATTCCTTCTTATTGAGTAAAAAATGTACTTTTCTTATTTTTTTTTTCTATAATAGAATGATGGAAAACTTATCATTAAAAGTCACTTTGTTTATTGAACTTTGTTAGAGTTTGGTCCCCTATCTAAATATAACATTTCAGTCCCAGAAGTGTGAAAAGGGAACATAACCCCATTTCAGTCCTCTTTATCTCATGTTACACCAAGAGCAGGTGCAGCTAACCATGACCCAGCCTACACACACGACTACATACGCTTACGTGCCCTCTATACAGAATATAAACACCCCTTCAGTCAGCTGGTGAGTCGACTGTGTGTCCAATTTCCTTGCAAGATGACACACAAAAAAGCAGAAGTAACCCTGTTACATGTACGAGCGAGAAACACGGCTGTAATTTAAAAGGCAATGAATAAAACCAAGCCCTTCAGGCGCGCATAAGAAACGCATGACCTTCACTGTAAAGAAATCATTATCTCATAAAACACAAATGAGGAAACCCTTTATGACTTATAATTATTTCATCACTGGGTCCACACAGCCTAAATAAGTCATGGTTTGTGGTGCTGTGAGGACGTAGAGGGTGTTGGGAGAAGGGTCCTTATCCTCCTCTGTAGTCGATAGTTCATCTGAGGTGTAGCAAATCTCATTTCATGCAGATTTAGAAAGCAATCTCATTGTGTCTCAAATCTGCTCAACAGTCCACCATTATAGATGTCAGAGACATGGACAGATGAGGAAATTGTTACTGCCTATCGTCCCCCAAAACATTTAATAACACTGAAGGAAAAAGTGGCCAATTCTGTTGAATATAACGGCATCCTCAGACAATTAAATGATAGAAATATGTGGTCTTCGTGCATATTGCAACTGACACATGAATGACACGAATCTGCTTTCATTACTCTGAATACTACACATTTACACAATTTCTATTTTCAAAAGCAAAATGGTTAGTGAAGGAGTTTGAGTGTGTGCAATGCAATTAATTAGCATAATCAGAAATGATATCGGACATCTAGGCCTTTCTTTTGGTTGGTTGTGGTCAATGTTGACTACAGAGTGAAACCTCTAAACCTGGCATTTGTTCAGAAAAAGTCTAAGACTCTCTGGGAACTAAAAATGAAAATTTATGTAATTTTTAAATTCATTATTATTTCCAGGGAATCGTTAGGCTTGCAGTAGTTAATCTCTGCAAGTTTTACAGAAATAGTCTCATCTGATTGTTGAAAGATGGTCAACGACTTTAGCTAATCAAGTTGGGCTGGAAGTTAAAATCTTGGTATTATTCAATCAGACTTTTTTTTTTCTTATGATGTCTAGGGTTAGGACTTCTGGAGAAGATGGTTATTTGATTAACTACAAACAATAAGTAAGAGTGGAATCACTCAATCATATTTTGATTTCTAACAGGCGAAACTATTTCTAGAAGAAAAATTCATCATCAGAAGCTTTCTAGAAAGCTAAAATACATCACCAGCTGCATGAATGTCTGGTTACTAGGAGGGTAATGCAATCTATCTGTACTGTGAATCACTGGAAAAAAAAACAGATGAAAAAATGGCAGCACTGTCAAAAAGTTCTGTGAATTCCTGATCTGACAGTTCCTCAACCTCAGCTACATCACTCCAGTTCATAATTTGTCTCAATTTGATCTCAATTTTTTTAATCCTGCTCACACACATTATTTTTGTTTGCACCTGCTATTCTAACTACTTTAATGGGCTCTATTTCCCAAAATATAAACAAACTAATAGCCTAAGGTCCTACAGATTCTGTAAATGCTGCATACAGTGCCACATGTTCGCTGTACAGTCTTTGTTTGTCCCACAAGCTTCATTTTTTTTGTTGCGTCCCACAGTATCCCAGCATCGACACACACCTCTAATCTCAACCTGATGTCCTGTTCTTATCTGTATTAGTTTACTTTTAGAACATATTATCTGTTCGTTCTGAATTAATGTTTGTATTCAGTTGCATCCCTAACCACTGGCCCTGATTGCTACATGGCCAGTGAACTCCAATTATGAATGTTGGATCAGGAAGGCATTGCTGGTCATCGTAGAACCTTCAGTCTGCCATCAAGTCTTTGGTCCTTAATATGGTCAACTACTAAATTCTCTTTTACAAGCATGGTTAACGAATGGGATTTTCTTTCCTGATGGACTGACAGGGTGCCACGGAGGGGAAGGAGTCCAGTGAAACACCTGGGGTTACCCAGAGATGAGTGCTTGGCCCCCTGGGATCACTCTGGGATCAGTGCTTGGAATCTGATTTGCAACAGGAAACAGGTGGTGCTCCCTGGGGATAAGTGCTTGGCCCCCTGAGATCACCCACAGAACAATGCTTGGATCTCTTTTCTTCTTACTGAACATGATCGCTCTGTATCCAGTTATTTACTCAGACAACTTCTCCTGACACTGCTATGTAGATGACATCCAACTCGTCATCAGATATGAAAGGTATGTGATCTATGCCAAGGCACATTGAAGCTGCTCTGGTGACTCAGTAGCCCAATACCTTATAATTCACCATATGTGAGTTGTGTATATGTATAACAAATATTTGCATTGTTGTTTTTTATTATTATTTTACAGGATTTTGACACCTGAGATCCATCACTTTTCCATTTCTGCAACACAGCTTTTTACAAAACTCTGCAGAACTTTCTCCCACTCTCTGTTAAACTTTTTTTTTTGGCTCTATCTATCTTGCTGTCACTCTCGCCCATCGAGGTGTTAAGCTGCCATGGTGTGAGAGCAAGGTGTGTAATGACTCACTGTGGCGAGCTCGTCGAACTTTCCAAAGAGCTCATTGAGCAGCTTCACCAGCTCCTGAGCTGTGCACTGTGACGCCAGACTGGTGAAGCCCACGATGTCCGCAAACAGGATGCTGCACGGATGAAGAGAGGAGGAAGAGAGAGAAAAGAATGGATTTTTAGGTTCCAGAGCATCAATGCTTTATGCTCACTTTCATTTTTAACCCATAATATCATAAATCTCTTATTAAATCAACTGGAATGATGGAGACAGTGTAGATAGAAACAGGATTACACAGCATTATTTACCTTATTGTGCCTAGTTTGAGAAATTTGAATGTCTTCCACAAAAGGTGTGTTTAGTGGTGAAACTTGTAGTCTGATCATTTTTTCGGTTGCAGGAATTATTTTGTGCAGATTTTTGTACATTTAGCCATTTCAGTAATGTTTCCTGAAGTCATTTTCCCAGAACACTAAACGCTATTTAGATGTTTTATTTTACCTCGATTGTATTTGTCACGTCACTGGTTTTTAAATGCTATAGCACCTTCATACATCTCCGAGTGCCCGATACACTCTGCTCCAAATCGTGTTTTAAGATCATCTAGTGCTTTCCTTTTCCATATTTCATGTATAAATCTTAAAAAAAGATGAAGCAGCTTTTTAGTTTTTTATGCACCAAAGATCCTGAACGCATTACTATTAAAACTAGCTTCATCTATCAGTGATATAAAAGATTAAATAAAAAAAAAAGATTCATTCACTTTAGCATATTACTTTAACATTACTGTTTATATTATTTAATCATTGTGTTTTTATTCTTATTTTACGTTTTTTTTTTTAAATTATACTGTATATTTTTTTTTCAGTCACTGCTATTATTTTAATGCATGTTTATTATTTGAGCAGCCAAAGATTCATCAGAACGCTAAAGGAAAAAAAAATCAATATGTCTACATGACAGGAAAGGGTTCTGTATGACAGTAATCTGTAATCTGTATGACAGTAAATCTATATGACATTAATCTGTAATCTGGGATGTTTGGAAGCTCCCCCACTCTCTGTCATGTGTTCACTGAGTCCCCTCCTGCCTGTGGTACCTTCTGGATCTCCACTTTAGTTACGCTTCATGGTTAGACCTGCTGAGTCCCTCCACACTGTTCACACATACACCCATTTAAACCACTGTAGGATAAGACTTTAGCTAATAATCTGTTTTCTCTCTTGGTTCAGATGTCAGATCTGCCCAATTCATCCTGCTGCTTTACTACTGATTAGAGCTCAGGGAGTTTTTTCCTCACATTGTCACATCTGGATTGTTCATAGGGGATTTAAATCAGTAAGAAAAGTGAGGCTAGTGAGAGAACGACTGTTTATAGCTGCTGTAACATACACTATGTGAGAACAGGAGCTCACTTGTTTTGCAGACGTTCCACTAAATGAAACGTAACTATAGACGGATTAAAAGTACAACGTGACGTTCTTAATAAATGAAAAATTGTAATTATTGAACAACTGCTGTGGTGTAAAAGGAATAAAACACTTTTCGGTGTGCTGTTATAGGAAAATAATCAATTTCAGAGTGGTAACAGTAGCTCTGCTTCATCACTCCACCCAGTCATTGGTTATTTTCCTATAACAGCATAACCCCAAGTGCTTTATTCCTTGCTTAATAATAATAATAATAATAATAATAATAATAATAATAATATGCAGAACACACACAAGGATACATACAGCAGTTTAACTGCACGCTTAAGAATGAAAAGCTAGTGAAGAAGACAGCGTGATTAGCTAGAGAATACACAAGAGCATCACACTTTTTGGTCACAGTTGCAGCAAAAACATGCTGAGGAACTTGTCGTAAACAGATACGGTACTTTGGGGAAATCGGTGTGTGAGTGTATGAGTTTCAAGAATGTCCTTGTAGTTGTATGGCTGTGAATAAAAGCAGGATGTGCACCACGCACACACACTTTCCCAAACTCGTTCACACCTAGGGCTGATCTTAGCTAGTCCACCTGCCAGCATGTTATTGGGAGGTGGGAGGAAACCGGAGAACCCAGAGGAAGCCCACATGGAGATGGCGAGAACGTGTGAAACTCCATCCCAGATGGTGACCCGAGCTCAGGATCGAACCAGGGATCCTAGAGCTGTGAGGCATCCACAGAACCTGCTGCAATTCAGCACCATTCATTGTTTTAGGTGTTCGTTTTTCTAAAGATCACAATGAGCTCACTGTGGATTTTTACCACACAGGCACCCTAATGATGGCTGTAGATGTTCTGACTTGGATATCCTGAAGACTGCACTTGCCAAAAACCCTTGCTCGAGTCTCAATCATTGAAGAGTCGATAACTTCACTTTGATACAATAGACATCAAATTAAAACTATAATGAAATCAGAAATGACTCTGGTGCTCATACTCAAGACACTTTCATCTTTCAACACACTAAGCATAGCTTGACTATATATATATATATAGTACATTTATAGGAAAGTAATGATTGATAATCGCACTATCCGATTTCACCCAGATGAGCATGGATTCCTTTTTGGGTCTGGTTCCTCTCAAGGTTTCTTCCTCATGTTGTCTCAGGGAGTTTTTCTTTTCTCTTGCCACCGTTACCTCTTGCTCATTAGGGATAAATTTCAATTTAAAATCTATATCTGGATTTCTGTAAAGCTGCTTTGTGACAATGGCCATTCTTAAAAGCGCTATATAAATAAAATTTTGAAGTCTCTACAAATTTGAAAATTATAAAAAAAATCTAAATATGCAAGTGTGTTCAATCAAGGCAGAATATACACTAATTTGATTACATAAGAAAGATCATGAAGACTTTATAGTACTCAAATTCCATAGTATAATGGCTTACTTTGGAATATTTAATAAATGAATCGAGTCTAGGGTTGTTATATTATATTATATTATCACACGGTTATCAGAAGGCGTTTGGTGTCATTGCCGTCCAGACCAAAAATCTATTTCTGGCTAAGCATCACTGCACACGGTCACGCTAGTTTGATACTTTTTTTTTTTTTTTTTTGCTCAGCGTGATGTCTTTCTTCGCAACCCCTGTCTGTTTCAGCTTTAACCAACAACATGATAAATACTGACAGTTTATGAGATGTTATGGAAAAGACGTTCGCAAAAATATTGTTTTAAGAACACTTATCATCTCGGGGAGTTTTTCCTTGCCACCGTCGCCACTGGCTTGCTCATTAGGGATAAATTCACAGTGATAAATTCAAATATTTACAATATATTTTTGTGAATCCATTTATTTCTGTAAAGCTGCTTTGTGATAATGTCCATTGTTAAAAGCGCTATACAAATAAAATTGAATTGAAATTGAATTGAATTGAACTTATAGGATTTGTTTCAATTACATTTTAATGGTAATTTTCTCTTTTATTTTTGTGTATTTTTAAATGGTCATTACTGTAATAATTGTGTTATCATACCATGAAAATTTCAACACAACACCTCTAATCAAGGCTTAAATGATGTATAAATTACTCCCACTTTAACTTAAGCAGTGTTTGTCCAGCTCAAAGATGCTTAAATTCTCTTACAGTGAACTAAGAAAATGAAAGAGTAACACCATTTTTTTATACATCAGAGGGAAAATAAAATAGTTGTGTAGCATGAAGCCAGACTCCTCAGCACTGTCTGCTTTGTGCATGGTGACTGTGAAGTGATGTGGCATTAAAAGCAGTAGCAGAGAGGAGTGTTCAGATGTTGTGTGGTCTGTGTGTGGGCTGCTTGTTTGAGCAGTGTAACAGAACACTGCATCTTTAGAGGATCCGCTAAATGCCACTCTGTCATAACGCAGATGTCACCATGATTGGGCGCTATAAATTCAATTTGCTGTGAATATTTTAATTGGAGGGCCATCTGTGACAACATGAAGAGGGATAACTTTCCTAAAGTGTGTGTGTGTGTGGGTGTGTTATCCAAGCTGAGCCTTCATTACAAAAAAAAAAAAAAAAAAAAAAAAACAATGATGAGATAAGACATCACATTAAATAATATTAAATAAAACAATAGCCGAGCCTGTCATCTCTGATCGTAATCACGTTGTAGCTAAGACCAAGGTTTTGAGACGACTACCTGGATGCTGAAATGCACCATCTTGATGCATAATGTAGAAATAAAGCACTCAGTGTCATCCTGTTATAGTAAAATAATCAGTGACGGAGTTGCGTGATGAGAGCGGAGTTACTGTTACCCCACTAAAGTGGATTAATTTCTTAAAACAGCACGTCCTTGAGTCACGTAATTCCTCTTATACTACAGCAATATGCCAATGATTACAGATTTACATTTATTATACAATGACACATTGTACTTTTTATCCATTTATAGTTCTATTTAATTTAAAATAAAAAACATGTCCTTTCATCACTTATGTTAAAGCAGCTATCAACAGAATAAAAAATAAAATGTGCTTGTTCTAATATGTGATGATACGTTTCTATGGTAACAGCTCATTGTATTTGCAAATGTTTTAATTTAATGTTTGTGACGTTTATTTAACATTTATGGAAGGAGTCTCCAGTGTCAGCACATGATAACATAAGCTGCATTTTTTTTGTCTTGTAAACAAAAAAAAAAGAGAAAGAAAAGTGAGGCTGGTGAGGAAACGACTTTTTATAGCTTCTATAAGTGGTGACAGGACTGTGGTATAAGAGGAATAAAACACTTTGAGAAGTGCTGTAATAGGAAAATAATCAACTTGAGTATGGTAACAGTAACTCCGCTTCATTACACCACTCCATCGATGATTCATTTCCTACAGCAGCAAGTGTTTAACCCTTTCATGCATAAATTATTTAGATGCATACCCAGATTCTATTATATATCTTTTTTTTTTCTTAAAATTGCATGATATAGGAATTTTGACTCTGTCTAAATATTACTTATATTAAAAAGTGATTGACACTGAGTAAAAAAAAAAGGGTTAAAACAGTATGCCTGAAATATATATTTTTAAATTAATTTTTGCATTTGTAATGTTGAAGATATAAATATTAGAAAATATAATAAAAATCTTCACAGTTTAGAATTGTTGCATGACACAAAGAGGTAAAAAAAATCATCTTGCCAAAAACAACACTAAAACAAAACAAAACGAAAAAAAAAAAAAACTAAGCTGATCAGTGGAGTCTGGCACCAAAATGTTTTTTACGTTAATTCTTTTGTTAATTTTTATTTTTTTATTTTATGTACAAAGTTAATAAAGATTGAGAACAACAAATAGTCTAGAGAACTACAGAAGCGTATGTTAATTTCAAGTGATTTGGAGGTGATTTATCTTATATTTTCCTAAATTATAAAAAAAAAAGTGCCATAAATTGACTGTCCATAAATGAGGATACTATGCATGAAAGGGTTAATTCCTTACTTAGCCCTTTATCAGTGTCAGTTTTGGACCATAGCACTGTTGTAAGCTGGATAGTTTCAGTTGGTGGACTATTTAAGGTGTTTAAAACAGGGATTAGAAACATGACAGGGAACAAAAAAAAGAAAAAACAAAGACAAACAAATGTTTTGATAATTGAAAAAAAAATTCTGTTCAGGTGTAATTTAAAAAACAGTGTAGCCTAAAATGAAACTTATCCAGAATTTGTCACTTCCTGCCTGGCTACAGTAAGATACAACAACAGATAGCTGCTATTGCAAAGTTTTTGAAGAAGGAGTGACGGAAGTAAAATCCATCAATTCTGCAAGCAACAACTCACAGTGCAAAGTAGAAGGATGTTCTGAAGATGTTAAGTGAGGAAAAACACACTCCAGACCGTGCTGTTATAAGAAAGTAATGCAGGTCGGGGTGGTGTGATGCGGCATGACGTGCAAGGGGAGTGCCGCTATCTCCAAAAGTGCATTATTTATTTTCATATAACAGCATGGTCTGTGTTATTGTCTGTGTTATTCCGCTTATGCCTCACTGATTTGCCAACAATTACGATGTTTATTTTATGGATGAAGGACACGTTGCACATTTTAACAGTTTATAGTTAGAGATACTGTTGTGGAACATCCGAGAGTCAAGTTAGTACCTGTTCTTACTTACATTATAACCATGATAAACAGTTATTCCCTCACCAGCCTCTCTCTATCTCACTCTCTCTCTCTCTCGTTCTCTCTCGCTCAAAAAACACAGCTTGTCATCTTACCAAGAAACCAGAAGGCATAAACTCCTCTGTCCTGAAGACTTTCTTGTGCTGATAGACTTCTCAAAGCACCATGAATGTTACAGCGACCTTACAACCGAGACTCCTTCCATAAATGTTAAATGAATGTCTTGTAACAAGAAACATCACCACATTAACGAGTATACATTTTAATTTGTTAGATTATGTCTAATATCTTAGATTATGTGGAGCATCCTCCGTAGTACAAGTCTCTGTGTATCAGCTGTTACCATAGAAACAATAACGTATTAAAACGAGTGAATTAAAATAAACCTATTGTTCATGTTACAGCCAGAACAATCAGAATTTGAAAAATCTAACACACTTATTCATACCTGAGAATTTCTATAAGCAGAGTAGGCTATCATATGTAAAGAGCATTAATAATTGTTGTTTTATTTTGTTCTAAACTAGTTTCCTACTAAGAATGTACCAAAATGAGAAAATCTCAACAACAACAACAACAACAACAACAACATGGCACCACTCAGTGTGTCACTGCTGTACTGAGAACCAAACACCTCTTAACACCTCTTAGAACTGATTAAAGGGCTAATGAGTGTAATTTACTGATTTATCTGCCAATAAGTGAATGTCGTTCATTATTAGCTAATCAATAATTCCTGTACGGATTTAACATAAGCTACATGTTTGCCAGCATTCTGCCACAGAAGCGCTCTGTCACACTGACATGCCGTAGCGTTCACAAGTTCATTTTCACCTGTGGTCCTTGACATTTATTGAGCGTAGGTGGGGAAAAATGTACCTGTCAGTCATGCAAACAACCCTCCCATAATGCACTGCAGCCATGCATCGCAAACAGAGATGTCTCTATACCTGGAGAAGCATTCAGCCCATTCACCTCTATTACTGCCAGCCGTTTCCCCCAAACAGCCATCAGATTCCATCGAACCGGCATCGGCCATGACACTCCAGGCCTTCATTTCCTGCACAAGACCTTGTGACTGTTTCATCCATCAATCTGTGTGTGTGTGTGTGTGTGTGTGTGTGTGTGAGAGAATATAGATGCACATGTGTGTGAGAGACAACAAGCTGGATGACAGCTTCCCAATTATGCTAATGCGAAAGCTTAGCGCTAACCAGCACAGCGTGAGGGGAATAGGACAAGCGGCTCTTCTAGGAGACGACCTGATGGAAAATACACACACACACACACGTGCACACACACACACACTCACACACACTCACTCACACACACGCACTGGAGGGTGGGGATCTGGAGTCAAGGTTGCCGTGAATATACAGTACATCCAGAAAAGCAAATACACACACACACACACACACACACACACACACACACACACACACACACACATATATATATATATATATATATATATATATATTCAGCTCCAAAATTATTGGCACCCTTGGTTGTGGAAAAATGTCACATAACTACAAATATGAGAGAAATCTAACTTTATTGTATTTTATATATACATATGTGTGTGTGTGTGTGTGTATGTGTGTGTACATATATATATATACTCACTGGCCACTTTATTAGGAACTCATTCACGTAATTATTTAATCAGCCAATCATGTTGCAGCAACTCAGCGTATGATGTATCATGCAGATACAGTTGATGTTCAAATCAAAAAGACTAGGGAAAAAATGTGATCTCGGTGACTTTGTATTCCAGAAACTGCTGATCTGCTGGGATTTTCACACACACAGTCTCTAGAGTTTTCACAGAATGGTGTGAAAAACAAACAAAAAAAAAATCCCATGAGCAGCAGTTCTGCAGATGATGACAGAGGTCAGAGGAGAATGGCCAGACTGGTTCAAGCTGACAGGAAGACTACGGTAACTCAATTAGCCACTTATTACAACCGTGGTGAGCAGAAAAGCATATCTGAATGCACAATATGTCAAACGTTAAGGCAGAAGACCACATCGGGTTCCACTTCTGTCAGGCAAGAACAGGAATCTGAGGCTACAGTGGGCACAGACTCACACAAACTGGACAGCTGAAGACTGGAAAAACGTAGCTTGCTCTTTATACCAATCTTCAGCTGCCCTGTTTCTCTCTCTTGAAGTTAATAAGACAAAAAAAAAAAAAACAGCTTGTCATGTTACAGGGAAACTGCAAAACTGCTCTGTCCTGAAAAGCTACAGCTTGACCTCTGACACTGGAGACTCCTTCAATAAATCTTAAATAAACATCTCCTTACAGAAAGCTGCACACACTTTGTAATCTGTTTATGTAGAGCATTCGCCATAGAAGTCCCTGTGTAAGTTGTTACTGTAGAAACATTAAAAAAATTAATCAACACATTCTGACCAATCAGATTGGAGAATCCAACAGCACTGTGGAATAAAGCATATTATTCAATAACTACTATGAATTATTCAGTAACTGAAAAAGTTTCAACCTGCTGACTGCTTGCTCTAGTTTAAGCTCTCTCTCTCTCTCTCTCTCTCTCTCTGTCTATCTCTCACGCCTTTGGTTTGCTCCCGTTCCATAGTGATGGATGTTCCATGTTGCCACGTGAAAAATATCCCTTATGAAAACTGTGTATAATATTATGTTACAAAACATTACATTATTCATTTAGGCAGCCGAGGCTGTTATCGAGGGAAATTACGACCTCGCTGGCATTTCAATTTGCAGCCTGTTTATGTTCTGAGTTCATTTTTAGCCTATTTTCTGCATCTAATTTATTTTTAGTAAATTAACATTTTTTTCTCTCTCCTTCTACTTTTCAATTACTGTTGCTGTTGGCTTGTGTGCTAAGACAGATGGCTGTAATCACGGCCTCAGCTCGTTTACAGGAAGAAAACAGTAATGAGCGATAGATGTGTGCGCTAGCACAAGGTTAGCTGCTGACTACGCTAACCTTTTGACCAAGCTAAAGCAGTATGAGTCGCTACTGCATGTGTTTGAGCCAAAAAAAAAGCAAAGCAGTTTAAACAAAACCTACCAATCAATCTATTATGTAAAGTGTTAATTACGCTAATAAGGAGAAACAGATAGTTGCTAAAATGCTAACAGTGCTAATAAGACTCAAAGTAGCAGCCTATCCAAAAACTGATTAGCAATAAATAGAAACCATTTTCCATATTTCCATGCCAAACCTCATTTGTCCAATATACTGGAAATATTAATAAAAAATAAGCTTTAAAAAGTCTTGATTCTGATTGGTCAGAAGACTTTCTGGGAGAAACAGCTGCCTTTAAGGTTCCTTCAGAGGGAGATCCTTTTAGGGTACTAAGAGTGTTAAGCTCAGTATGAATGGACATAATGCCTTGCTTTTTAGATTAAAAAAAGGAAAATTATAGGAAAATAATCAACTTCAGGACGGTAATAGAAACTCTGCGTCATCACACCTCTATCATCAAGCCTAAAGTTAACACAGTTGCTTAAGTTGATTTTTATGAGGCGTTCACATAAAGAAAATTGTCTGTAAAAATGTGTGCAGGTCACACCCTTGTGGTGTAGAAGCATCTGAGACCGGGTTTTATAATAGAGTCTAGACCGCTGCTTTCATATACAAGAACTCGCCTTTAAGCATGAAAAAAAAATAGGGATAGAAAATGTGGACTGAAGAAGGAAATAGCATTTGTCAAATGTAATATGATGATTGTCTGAATGAATGAAAAGATGACGTACATTGAAATAAATCTAACAGGAGTGAAATATATCCCTGATATATTAGTTCATGAATGGTCTTAGTTGTATGTATTACATTAATCACTTATTAATTTTATTGTATCAAAATGGCTTCCACACTCATCATTCAGCAGCTTATAGAATAGCACTTGATCCAGCACATCCAGTTATTTTGCATTTTATTCTTTTCTATTGTGTGTCATCACACAATTGTGCATACAATTTGAAGAAGCCACAAGATACTTAATCGAGATCATCGTAACATAGGTCTGAAATGTAGATGATTTTATCACACTTGTAATTCACTAGTTTGAGTAGTCAAATCAGTCAAATAATGCTGACGGTTTTGTTAATTTGATGCGCTCTCCTGTAAGAAAACATGCCCAAGGTTTGAAGAATAAGCTGACCAAGCAGTCATTTGCTAATATATCTTAATATGTCTCCATGCAAATTCATGAATTTTAAAGGGACAATACTTTTAATTAATCATAAAATAGAGTCATATTTATGATTTTTCAATATTGGCCTTGAATTTCATTGTTTTTTTAGTGTATTTATAACCAAAGTAAAAATTTCCACAAAAAAATATTGTGGTTACATCAAACTGTCAGAAAGTAGCGCTGGACTTAATACTGCTTCTCACTCGAGCTGATACTATGCAAGAAAAGTGTGCTTAAGGCTACGTTTACACGACAACGATATAGTCAAAAACGGAAAAGTTTTTCTCTTGCGTTTTCAAAAAGTTTCATGTATACACGACAATGTTTTCAAAATGATTCGCGTTTACACGTATCCGCGATAACGGCCAAAAACGCTGTATTACGTATGCCAGGCTAGTAGTTGGCGCTGTCACCTCGTTAGTTGGTTGTAATTGGTGAAGTAAATCCACACCTTGCTGAAGAAGCATTAGCAAACTCTCGAGCAGCAACAACCATGTACTCCGCCATTGTTGTGTATGTTTGTTCGCGCTTGCCTTTACAATAGACACGTACTGCACATGTCTACATACATAACACCCGTTTTTGGCTGAAAACATTGTCGTTTAAAAGGCCCCTAAGTCCAAGGTGAGAATCATGCGTAACTGAGACAGACATGCCCCTGTTTTACTCAAACTCCACCCAGTGTGTGTAACTCTCCCATAACTTCTGACTAGCATTTGACGCTGTAGTTACATGTGAGGTCTGAATACCAACGTGCACAATTTCGGTATTAAAACGCTTTACTCAACTCTAAACATAGCCCTAATTACGTAATTTTTTTAAAAATGTTTAACCATATTGAGAAAATGTCATTAAATACATCACAATATAATATTTTTGCCCAGCTCCCACTCCTACAGCGACCCTCCTCTGTCTGTTAGATCATTTACATTTCTTACATTTGCATTTCTTTATTGGTTTCTTCCAGTTTTCAGCGCCTTCCCCTTCAGAACCCTGCTGAATGCCGCCTCCAGCTATTAACCCCTCAATTAGCATGTGATGAAATGCGTGATGTCGGTGCTAATAAAAGGCTAATGTCTGCTGTTTTTTCATTCCAAAGTCATACTGGGATGTAAATGAAGTGTTGATCCAACTGTTCCGACTGCTCTGGATACCAGTTATAAAAATTAGCCTTGGATTTAATTATCGGCTCGTATTAATTATCAGCTTTGTATTAAAGTGTTATGTTCACATATATATATACATGTGCAAAGAATCAGCAGCTTATAGACCATTAATGTTCCATAAAACACAACATTATAATGCGGTACTAATTAGGTTTTCCTCCAGAATCCGAATCCAGCCATTTTTGTTAACATAAGGTAAATATTAATAAGTGTATGTTGCAAAACACAACCTTCAGTAATTAGGAACTACATGAATGCATGATGTTAGTGATTCTCAGGTCATGTTTTGTACAAGTTTCTGGTTATTTGGTAAATCCCTTAATTATTGCGGCTGTAATCATAGACCTTCTGTATATGCAACCCAGAACCACATTTACAATTAGTACATTAGCAGAGGTGCCAACTTTTACGAATTTTGCACAGGAGCTCCTCATTTCTAGTGTAACAAAAACACACCACAAGAGCAGTCTTCATTTTTTTCCCCTCATGAAAACAGCAGATGGGCCAATCCACATACGAAACTGGAAAGATTGACAGTTATGGAGCTGTTTTGAGCACTGACTGAGCCCTTGGAAGCCCCGCCCCCTTCCCACATCTCACAACATTAGGAATCTCTTGCCTCATCTCAATTTTTTTTCTCACTTCAAAGATGCGCCCTCGCTTTCTGTTAAGGTAAATGGGGGATTTTGAGTTCAAAATCTAGCAATGTATTTTTTGACTTTTCAGTTTCTTTTTTCAGTTAGCTATGTTTATTAGGGACGTGACCGAAAATACAGCGTTACAATAGGACTGAAAAAACTCCACCGTTCACAAACTTTAAAGCTCCATTCCCTCCACTCATTTCAGAGCTTTTTAAGTCTCCATTGCAGTAAATCTCCTTCGTTGGCTCAGAACAAGCCAAGCCTTCATCCCTCATCCTCACACCTCGGCTCTGCTCGCCCTCCACAGGGGCTGAGGATGAAACAGGAAGAGCGAGAGATGAAGGGATCAGGAAGAGAAGGATTTAGGCAGCTGGTAAGGGGGTGCAGTTAGTGCTGGATGGATGGACAAGACTTCAAGCCTTCTGTCGCAAATCAGCGATTGAACTTATCGAAAAAAATCGCATATTTATGAATCGTTATGAATTTATGGGTCATTTCAGGGTTGAGAGGCTCCCATGCAGCTGCGGGTTTGAACAGATAGGACAACTGGGATCAGAAAGACAAAGACACAAATTTAATAACAGAAATAAAAATAAAGTTTGTTTCTTAACCTTCTTACTGCGATCTATAGCTTCTGTCGTGAAATTACCACTTCAAAAAAAAGAACGTTTTTTTTTTTTTTTTTACAGCTAATAAATTTATTAGCATTTCCATGCTGTTTTCTTTTAGCCGATTTGTGGTGGGCGGGACTACATTTCATAGCAGTGATGTCTTTTTTTTTTCTTTATTTAGCAAAGTACAAATCCGAATTAGCCATGTGCTTGTGTCAGCTCTACTTTTACCCCGAGCACAGAGACTAAGGTGACTTCTTTCCTGCTCTCTCGACCTGTTTTGTGTCCTCCATAGCTGACTGAAGGTTAGCGACCAGATCTGACTCCATGTTTTATTTTCATAAGGCAAACTTTTCAAAGTACCATAAAAACCACCAAAAATCCCACCTTACACTATTTCCGCAAAAATAAGCATTTCATTCAGAAAATGGGTTTGAATTTCCGTCTTTAAACTCTACATATTAGTGCCATTTCTTTTGGAGTGACTACATTTTCTCGGGAGAAAGAATCGAGTATTTTTTGGTTTATTTTGTTTTGATCAGAGTCTGTAGTTGGAAATCTAAATGTTCTTTTTAATAATTTTTATTGCTTTGGCATTACTTACCCTGAAGCTATTTCCCAGCAGAAAATCCTATCCATATATTTTAATATAGGAGCAGCAACATAATAAATCTGGTGTCTGTTCCGTTTAGTTTTATGTTATAACTCTCGCTTCTTGCTGACATAACACAGATGCTGTAAAAATGACAAACCTTTGAGAATTGAGTCAGGTGATCTGGGTGGATTGACCCATTTCCATGTGTTGCATTGGAGGAAAAGCTCTCTATTCCAAATCTCTCTTCATGGGAAGGATGGAAGGATTTCTAATGTGTGTGTGTGTGTGTGTGTGTGTGTGTGTGTGTGTGTGTATGTGGTTGGCATGATCTGAGGTTATGAAACGGAAATAAATGCAGCCTTCGGCACATGCTGTTAATAATAATACAAGTAGAGTATAATTATAAGCGTGGTCGGTAATAACTGAGCCTGAATTGAGATTCAATTGCCTGAAAGTATGCTGAAATGAGGGCGTGACTGTTCATCTGTATGAGGGTTATGATCAGGTCATGTACAGTGTCTTGCATAAGTATTTACCCCCCCCTCCCTTAAACTTTTCCACATTTTGTAGTATGACAACCTGGAACTAAAATGGACTTAATTGGGATTTTATTTTATTTATTTATTTTACACAAAATAACTTGAAGTGGGGGAAAAAATATAATCAATATAGTCTGAAAAATTATTTCCAAATAATCATGTAAGGGTTGTGATTGCATAAGTATTCATCCCGCTGTGAAAGTTAGTCCTGGTGGAATCATCAAATGTCACATAATCAGTTGAATGGAGTTGACCTGTGTGCAATTAAAGTGTCACATGTTCTCAGATCTTATTCCTGGATGAACTCAGAGTTTGTTAGAGAACAAACCTAAACGAAGCATATCATGAAGACAAAGCAGCTATCAAAATAATTCCTGGAAATTTCTGGAAAAATATATATCAAGATTTGGTTATGGAATGATATTCCAGACTCTATTCCAGTGCCATTAAGTCCATTATTAAAACATCTAAAGAATATGGCATAACCACAACTCTGATAAGAGGAGGTCATCCACCAAAATGCAGTGACTTGGTAAAAAGGGATTAGTCAGATAAGCAACCAAGAGGTCAAGAGTAACTCTGAAGGAGCTGGAGAGATCCACAGCTGAGTTGGGAGAAGCTCAGCCTGGACACTCCACAAAGCCATGTTTTATGGAAGAACAGCAAGAAGAAAGCCATTATTTATTAAAAAAAAAAAAACATCCTGATTGCAGACTCAGTAAACATGTTGGAAATGGTTCTTTCATCTGATGTGACCAAAACTGAACATTTTAGCCTTGGCACAAAGTGCTACGTTTTGCCAGAACCTCAACACTACTCCACCCTGAGAACACCATTCCCACAGTGAAGCATGGTGGTGGTAGCATCATGTCGTGGGGATGCTGTTCATCAGCAGGGACCAGGAAACTGATCAGGGTTGAAGGCAAGATGGATGGAGTCAAATACAGGGCAGTCCTAGAAGAAAACCTGGTGCAATCTGTGAGATACTTGAGATTGAATTCAAGAAGTTCCTCTTTCAACAGGACAATGATCCTAAGCATACTGGCAAATCTACACTTGGGTGGTTCAATACCAAGATCCTGAATGTTTTCCAGAAGCCCAGAGCTCAATCTGAGGATGTGCTATTCACCAACATGCAATCTGACAGAGCTTGAGCAATTTTGCTAAGAAAATTGGGCAACAATATCAGGATTTAAAACTACAAAATGTGAAATTCAAGGATTCAAGGGAGTGAATGAATTTCCTCCATTGTTTTAGCAAAACAAGAGCACATAGACAGCCATCTTGGTTTCTTTTGGCTCCTGATTCTGAGGTTTTTTGGCGTCAAAGTTGATTAATCACGACTGAAAGTGAATGCCTCTTCCACATCACACCTTTCCTAGTCAACTGAATTGGCTTTTTTGCAGATAAGTATTTAATCCTTTGGCATTCTGTAAGATAAAGCTATTTGAAAATGCTAACATTTTGACAGTGGTTAAGAAATCCTTTTAAAAAATAAGTCTGAGTCCCAAAGAACCTTCAGCTTTCAGACCAAATTTCACCATTTCATAATACAATTAAATGGCCGATTTAAGTCAATATTGGTCGTCAATGGATGTCTCAATTCCAGCAGTGCACAGCGTGAGGCAAAAAGCTTAATGAATCTCCTCGGAGGCATTTCCATGACCTTCGTAAGTGAGGTTTAATCAGAACAGTGCTGCAGAACCAAAAAAAACAGAACTGGGTTTTGGTCCATTACCTGACGTTGTCATGGCGCTGGATGTAGATCTTGTGAAAAATCCGTTCAGGAGGTTTCAGGAAGTCTTCCTTCATCTCCATAGCCACGTTCCTGGGCAGGAGGCTCATCAACAGTCGCTCCTACAAATGTATGTGTGTGTGAGAGCGTGTGCGAGTGTGTTGCATAAATTTGCAGTAAGGTGTTTGAGAGGGAAAAAAGGTGAAAATCAAATAAATCACAGGTAAAGGAAGAGCAGGATGATGTGCAACAGAAACACGGAATGAAAGCGGCACATGGCCGAGGGCAGACAGATTCTTGTTGATTTGAGATGAACGCTGTTACCTGCTTTTCGTTCTCGTCTTCCATGCGCAGTCGCTCCTCGATGCAGTTGCGTGCCTGCAGGAAGGCCTTTCTCTGAGCACGCTCGGTGAGGATCCGCACAAACAGACCGGACAGATTCACGCTGGTGAAGAGTACCGTGTTGGCCACCAGCTATCTCACACACACACACACACAGCAAAAATAAACAAGGGATGATTGCGTAATCTCACATCTGTAATCTTTTTGTCTGTCTGGATTGATCCATGTTAATAAAGCATCTTAGATTAAGAGTATATAATTAAATATATTTATATTGGAATATTTGTGATTCTGGTCTGGTTTCATGGTTTCGTTGCCAATCTGTTGCTTGGTGTTGTATTTATTTTTTTTTGTTATTCTTCTGAGAAATTAGCAGCTGTGTCCTGTGTCACAGGAGGACATTATTGTTGTTGTTAGCGCAGTTACAATGGCAGTTAATAGGATAAAAAATGTCAATAATAAATCTCAAATATAAAAAAATTATAAAAGTCACATTTCACATTTAGCTCCTAAAAACAAAAGAGCACAAGTTTTTTAACTTCTTCTCATATTAATGAGAAATCCAGCATGGAAGTAGGGGAGACGTTGGAGCAAACGTCGGGGACAAAGTCCCAGAATGCAATGCAGCTATATGAAGCTGAGTTACACCAGAGACTCGGCTCGGGTAGTTAGATTTAGAGCTACGAGGTGATGACTGTCATGGTGTGAGGAAAGTTGAAGCTTTGGAAGCTGATCTGTTAGAGCAGAGTGATCAGATATCTGGACAGAATAAAGGACTAAAGCGCCGCTGCATCACTCTCTTTACATAGAGGGCTAATTTCCACTGCACCACTATCAGAAGGTAGTCGAACGGCATTCTGGGTAATCTAGGAAACTGTTAACCAATATGAAGGTAGACTAAAATGTAGTTCAGGGTGTGTTTTAGCTTTTAATATTTTCATTTTTTATATTTTCATAAACCATTTCTGAAGCGGTTGATTAGTATTTATCAGCATACGCACATCAATACAAAGAAAATCCGTATGTTTAGTTTGGTTTATTCTCTGAAAACTTTTTTTTTTAGCTTTGCTAAAAGACTGATAAACAAGGATGATTGTCACTATTTGCTCTCGAACAATCTGCTTCCTTTGTTACCTCCTGAAACAATAACAGCTTTGTGTTTCAATGATCTGCTTATTTAGAGGTCATATATTCCAGGAAATGACTCTTCAGCTTTACAGCTCAAACCTTCTAAGACATCCTGTTTCTGGATTGGACGACGTGCTGATGAGGTGAACTGTCAATAACAGAAGGCGTAAGGAAGCAAAGACACGACACGTCTGTACATGGCATGTGCTTAATCAATCCGTCTATCAGTAAGCCTTTTTAGGCTTTCAGGCCACAGTCAATATTCAGAGTTTTAGTGCATGGGGAAATCAATAACACATCATGTTGCACAATGCTCTAATTCTCTGGCACGCATGTGGAAAAAAAAGGAAATGAAATTGTACATAATGTACAACAAAACGATGGAATC